>NC_088235.1:63752376-64052376 GCF_036934945.1 Oncorhynchus masou masou
CAAGTTGGCTGGATATCCTTTAGGTGGTGGACTATTCTTGATACACTGTTGAGCGTGAAAACCCCAGAAGTATTGCAGTTATTGGCACCTACTACCATACCCCATTCAAATGCACTTAAATCTTTGTCTTGCCCACTCACCCTCCGTATGACACACATACAGAATCCATGTCTCAAGGCTTAAAAATCCTTCATTAACCATTCTCCTACCCTTCGACTACACTAATTGAAGTGGATCTAACAAGTGACATCAGTAAGGGATAATTGAATGCAATGTATTGAGTTCTATGCGTCAATATCCAGTCTGTGGAGGTGAGAATGAACGTTAGAGAGAGAGAGAGAGGGGGGGGGCATTGAGGAGGGAGATTCAGCTTTACAGCATGACTTTAGCAGAGATTGCATTCACGGTGCATGGTAAATGCTGCATTACCTCTACATTTCTATTGTGGAATCGGTAACGCTTCAGCTTTACAGATTGAATAGAGCCCTTTGTAATGGGACAGAGCTGGGCGTGCCTGTTTTGTTTTTGTTGCCTTAGTGTTTGGGACAGAGTTTAAAAAAAACATGACCAGCCATCTAGGCGGGTAAAGAACACTGGTGCCATTTTGTCTGTCCCTTTCACCAACTGATTTACAACTTCCTGGTATTTGGTTTAGCTGTGTGGAAAAATACCCTAGTGTGAAAAAGCTTAGAGAGGCTCTCATGTCAAATGTTGTTGAAGTGCTGTGGTTGCAAGTTTACCTGCCTCATCTAAAGCCTCTTCTTTTGGGATGTTGAATATGTAAAACATGTATGTTGGTCTGATGTGTATGAGGAAGTGAATCCAGATGCAGCATTCTAAGTATTTGTAAAAGAAATTGCCAATTGTTGACAAGCAAGCACCTGTTAAGAAACTAACTGTGGGAACTGTTAGAGTCCACTGGATTGATGATTAATTAAAAAAATATACGATTCAAAGAAATGATGCAGAGGTTGCAAACCAGTCAGGCTGCTCAGCTGAACGGCTGACAGACTGTACATTGAGAAATGCTGTGACTAAATTTAACAAAAATAATAATAAATTATATTACCAAGCAAATACAAATGACATAAAACACAATGGCAAAATACTTTGGAGTATCTTAAATTACATATTGGGCAGAATGCCCAATTCATCTTCATTGAAGTTGACGGGTAATTTATAACAAAACCTTTTGATATTGGCAGCATGTCAATGCCTAGTTTTAAAAAAAAGACATGAAATGACAACATTGAATTGTGAAACATCATATTTTAATGAAAGAGAAGGATTTGAATTTAGTCAAGTCAGTGTGGGAGAGGTGGAAAATGTATTGCTATCTATCAATAATGATATGCCACCAGGTATAGACAACCTTGATGGGAAACTATTTGATATATCTTTAACCATACCTAAAGGAGTGTGTGTATCCACGGGCATGGAAGGAAACTAAAGTCATTCCAGTGCCAAAAAAAAGTTAAGCAGTTTGCTGCCTGTTCTTGGTAAATTGATAGGGAGGATTATGTTTGACCAAATACAATGCTATTTTTCAGAGAACAAGTTAACTACTGATTTTCAGCATGTATAGCGACGGGCACTCAACTCCACTCAACTCTTACGGCACTGACTCATTTGACTGATAATTGGTTAAAATAAATGGGTAATATAATGATAGTTGGAGCTGTATTATTAGATTTCAGTGCACCCTTTGATGTTATTGATCATAAGTAGGGTTGTACATTTTGGGGAATATTCAGAGGTGGAAACTTTCCGTGGGAATTAACGGGAAAATGTGGGAATTAACGGGAATTAGCCTTCATGTTCGCAGTATTGTCTGTCACCAGTGCAAATACCTTCTGTGGTCCAAGGTCGACTGCCTTCAGCTCATCTGCAATGCAGAGACTGGTGTGTCTGTTGTCCCTTGTGTCTGTGCTCTTGTAGAATACTGGTTGAGAGGTGGAGATGATGTAGTTAATTATTCCTTGTCCACAAACATTCGACCACCCATGATGATTGCAATACAGTCTACTTTCTCTATGATTTGCTTAACCTTCACTTGAACTCTATTGAACTCTGCATCCAGCAAATAAGTAGATAAAGCACGTCTGGTTGGAGGGGTGTATGCTGGGCAAAGAACATTCAGAAATATCTTCCAATACACATTGCCTGTGAGCATCTGAGGTGAACCAGTTGCATACACAGTTCTATTAAGCCATTCACCTGCATTTCTCATTGAGTCAAAACTTCTGATTCGAGGAGGACCATGAGCTGTTGCTATCGATAAGGTGTCTGATTCATAATTATCACCTCGACTAGAAGTAGAGGAACTTTTGTCAGAGGTTGCTTGTTGTGAGCGCTAAGGAAACTTTATGCACTTGGCCAGATGATTCTGCATCTTTCTTGCATTCTTCACATATGATTTGACACAGTATTTGCAAATGTACACAGCCTTTCCTTTTACATTAGCTGCAGTGAAATGTCTCCACACATCAGATAGTGCCTGTGGCATTTTCCTGTAAAGATTAGAAAATGTTCAATAAAAATAAATAAAAAATACAATTCCATGTACAGATAAATAGTTAAGCAGTTAGATGAAACAACTTATTTGTAAGAAATGCTTTAACATGTATGGGAACAGGTGAATTGACATTCCTCAGTTAGCAGGCTCAAGCAAGCTAAAACCCACATGGTAGCAAAAACTAACTAGCAGAAATTGTTAACTAGTTAGACATTATTTAAACACCCTTTGCTGTAGACTACTATTACTAGTTAACAGAAAATTATGTATGTCATATAAAATCTATTCACCCCACCCAGTATTATAATAAAAATTTACCAGAAAGTATGTAGTCCTTGGCTCAGACAGTGTATGTAGTTGTGTGGGCTTCATAGCATCTCATTAGTGTGCAAGAGAATCAGCTGCAAATGTGATGGAAGAATGCACTGTGCATGCAGAGGGTTGCAATTCCATTGAATTGGGAATAGTTTAACCAAAATATGCACAAGACCTAGTTTTTTGAGTAACTTTTTTGATGAATTTAAGCAAAATTCTAGGAATTTCCGGGCTTAACTTCCCATGGAAAATATCCAGAAAAATTCAGGAGGTTTCTGACCCTTTGCAATCCTAATCATAAGTTGTTATTGAAAAAACTTACTTGCTATGGATTCACATCACCTGCCATCACATCCAATAGAAACCTGGAGTGGGTTCTTCAATGGAAGCTTCTCTAACATCATATATGTAGTGTGGTGTCTCTCAGGGAAGTTGCATGGGGTCGTTACTCATCTCTATTTTACAAAGGATTTGGCACTGGTTTTACATGAAGCTGGAGTGACTAAAATGTATTCGGAAAGTATTAAGACCCCATGACTTTTTCCATATTTTGTTATGTTACAGCCTTATTCTAAAATGGATTAAATAAATAAAAATCCTCATCAATCTACACAATACCCCATAATGACAAAGTGAAAACAGATTTTCAGACATTTTTACAAATGTATTACAAATAAAAAACAGAAATGCCTCATTTACATAAGTATTCAGACCCTTTGCTATGAGACTCGAAATTGAGATCAGGTGCATCCTGTTTCCATTGATCATCTTTGAGTTGTTTCTACAACTTGATTGGAGACCACCTGTGGTAAATTCAATTGATTGGACATGATATGGAAAGGCACACACCTGTCTATATATGTATCCACAGTTGACAGTGCATGTCAGAGAAAAAAAACAAGCCATGATGTTAAAGGAATTGTCCTAGGAGCTCAGAGACAGGATTATGTCGAGGCTCAAGTCCGGGTAAAGGTACCAAAACATTTCTTCAGCATTGAAGGTACCCAAGAACACAGTGGCCTCCATCATTCTTAAATGGAAGAAGTTTGGAACCACCAAGACTTTTCCCAGAGCTGGCCGACTGGCCAAACTGAGCAATCGGGGGAGAATGGCCTTGGTCAGGAAGGTGGCCAAGAACCCGATGGTCACTCTGACAGAGCTCCAGGGTTCCTCTGTGGAGATAGGAGAACCTTCCAGAAGGACAACCATCTCTGCAGAACTCCACCAATAAGGCCTTTATGGTAGAGTGGTCAGGCGGAAGCGACTCCTCAGTAAAAGGCACATGACAGCCCGCTTGGAGTTTTCCAAAAGGCACCTAAAGACTCTCAGACCATGAGAAACAAGATTCTCTGGTCTGATGAAACCAAGATTGGACTCTTTGGCCTGAATACCAAGCGTCACGTCTTAAGGAAACCTGGCACCATCCCTATGGTGTAGTATGGTGTTGGAAGCATCATGTTACGGGGATGTTTTTCAGCGGCAGGGACCGGGCGACTAGTCAGGATCGAGGGAAAGATGAACAGAGCAAAGTACAGATATCTTTTATGAAAACCTGCTCCAGAGTGCTCAGGACCTCAGACTGGAACCAAGGTTCACCTTCCAACAGGAGAACAACCCTAAGCACAAACCCAAGACAATGCAGGAGTGGCTTAAGGACAAGTGTCTGAATGTCCTTCAGTGGCCCAGCCAGAGCCAGAGCCAGAGCCCGAACTTGAACCCGATCGAACATCTCTTTAGACACCTGAAAATAGCTGTGCAGCGATGCTCCCCATCCAACCAGACAGAGCTTGAGAGGATCTTCAGAGAAGAATGGGAGAACCACCCCAAATACAGGTGTGTCAAGATTGTAGCATCATACCCCAGAAGACTTGCGCCTGTAATCGCTGCCAAAGGTGCTTCAACAAAGTACTGAGTAAAGGGTTGGAATACTTATGCAAATGTGAAATGTCAGTTTATTTTTATACATTTGCAACACTTTCTAAAAACCTGTTTTTGCTTTGTCATTGTGGGGTACTGTGTGTTGATTGATGAGGGGTGGAAATAATTGAATCCATTTTTGAATAAGGATGTAACATAACAAAATGTGGTAAAAGTCAAGGGGTCTGAATTACTTTCCAAAGGCACAAGTACGGCAGTTAACAACAACTGCTCCCCGGGCGCCAATGACATAGATGTCGATTAAGGCAACACCTCTCTGATTTAGAGTTGTTGGGTTAAATGCGAAAGAAAAACTTCTGTATAATTTTTATTTAACCTTTATTTGACTAGGCAAGTCAGCTAAGAACAAATTCTTATTTACAATGATGGCCTAGGAACAGTGGGTTAACTACCTTATTCAGCGGCAGCACAACAGATTTGTACCTTGTCAGCTCGGGGATTCAATCTAGCAACCTTTCAGTTACTGGCCCAATGCTCTTACCACTAGGCTACCTTCCTACCCATAAAATGTATTTAGTTGCGCAACTGACTTGGTATCCCCTTTCCTTTCCCTTTCCCTAGATCCTGTTAGCTATACAGGCAGGGAGAAATGGTTTGAGGTGCATAGACTTTCAGCTTAGAGGGGGCTTGCAATCACAGGGCTGCTTGTTTATGCATGTCTTTGAAGGCGAGGAAGAGATTACATATTTTGTAGAACGAGACATTATTACAAAACACTGTAGATGTCCTATCCAGAGTCATGTAGAGCTAGAGTTTACGTTGTGTACCAAACAAATACCTGGTCTTTCCATGATATAGACTGCCCAAGTGAATCCAGGTGAAAGTTATGATCCTTTATTGATGTCACCTGTTAAATCCACTTCAATCAGTGTAGATGAAGGGCAGGAGACAGGTTAAAGAAGAATTTTGAAGCCTTGAGACAATTGAGAAATGTGCCATTTCGAGGGTGAATGGGCAAGACAAAAGATTCAAGTGCCTTTGAAAGGGGTATGGTAGTAAGTGCCAGGCGCACCGGTTTGAGTGTGTCAAGAACTGCACCGCTGCTGGGTTGTTCACGCTCAACAGTTTCCCATGTGTATCAAGAATGGTCCACCACCCAAAACTGCTACACTGTACATACCATGTGTTGATTTAACATATAGAGGATCTATGTACTCTACTGACCTCCTGTTGTCAAGGTCCTGACACTGGTCACACACATACATGTGAGATTTTATCAAGCACAGAGAAATGTATGAGCTATAGTCTAAAAACGCACGCACACACAAACTCCAGCAGGACAGGACGATCCTGCTCAGGCGCTTTTGTAATATACGATCGTATGATATCACCTATAGCATCAATATATAATTGTGAACTATGTTGGAGGCACCATGAACCTACAGTAGCATTTCACTCTACATTATTGATATCACATGGGGAAGCATATCACGTTATTGTGTTTATATTTGCCATTGTGTGTGTGTGTGTGTGTGTGTGTGTGTGTGCAAGCACAACTCACCAGAAAATCCAAAGAAAAACCAACCGGATATTTTCTTTTTTTGAGGGCCCATGCACTTACAATGGAAAGTATAGGGGCATACTGAATTCTCGCTCCCAGGATGCAATTCCTATGGCTTCCACAGGGTGTCAGCAGTCTATGTTCAAGGTTTCAGGCTTGTAACTTCCAAAACAATTAAGTAATATCAGTTTTAGGACAGGGACACAGTCTTGGAAATTTGTGTATGTGCGCATGATGAAGACAGAACGCACCTGCTAAAATTGGTTTCCTATTGAACATACTTCTTTCCATAAGAAATATTATAGTTTGATTACATTTTAGTGTACCTGATGAATAAATAGAAATGTATTTTGACTTGTTGAACCAAAGTTTTGGGGTAGATTTTCGTATTCCTTTCTCTGCGAGAAACGAGTGGATTACTCAAATGATGGCGCCAACTAAACAGACTTTTTGGGATATAAAGAAAGATTTTATCTAACAAAACGACACTACATGTTATAGCTGGGACCCTTCGGTTGACAAATCATAGGAAGATTTTCAAAAAGTAAGTGAATATTTAATGGCTATTTGTGAATTTATGAAACCTGTTCCGGTTGAAAAATATTTTGAGGCGTCGTCCTCAAACAATCGCATTGCATGCTTTCGCTGTAATGGCTACTGTAAATTGGACAGTGCAGTTAGATTAACAAGAATTTAAGCTTTCAACTGATATAAGACACTTATATGTACCTAAATGTTTAATATCCATAATTTTTATGATTATTTATTTGAATTGTGCACCCTCTAGTTTCACAGGAAGTTGTCCCGCTAGTGGGACACCTAGCCCGAAGAAGATATCCCTTTCTGGTGAGGGCCTAGAGGTCAGTTCTCCAGACAAAAAATAAGGCCTGATATCTTTGAGACTAGCTGCCTTTTCTCTGTCAGTTATCTGAGTGTGGAAAAAAGAGGCCGATGTCCAGGTTTAATCTAAATGTTTTGTCTAGGTGTCAAGTTCTGACCATAGTTCTTGTGTGTTGTCCTTGTTTTAGTGTTGGTCAGGACGTGAGCTGGGTGGGCATTCTATGTTATGTGTCTAGTTTGTCTGTTTCTGTGATTGGCCTGATATGGTTCTCAATCAGAGGCAGGTGTTAGTCATTGTTTCTGATTGGGAACCATATTTAGGTAGCTTGTTTTGTGTTGGGGTTTGTGGGTGATTGTTTCCTGTCTTTGTGTTTTCTGCACCAGTTAGGACTGTTTCGGTTTTCACGTGTATTGTTTTGTATTCGGTTCATGTTGAGTTACCTTATTAAAATAACATGAACTCTAACCACGCTGAGTTTTGGTCCGCTTCTCCTTCCCAGGAAGAAAGCCGTTACACTAGGATGTGATGGGACATTATCAGTTTGGGAGAGGGGAGTGTGTGACTGGTGCAGCCATGAACACCCACCGAGATAAAATGGGAATGAAGGTGTCTGTCTGCAAGCAGAGGAGACAAAGAATGTCCCATGATTCCTTTAGATGCCAGTACTTTCTTAGAACTCATTATGAAGTCATCTGTTTTTGTTTTTTCATATTCATACCTTCACACTTCATATAAATCAAATACAATTGTATTGGTCGCTTACACATATTTTGCAGATGTTATCATGGGTGTAGCGAAATGACTCGTAGCACCATCTGTGCAGTAATTACATGCAAATCCCCAAAACAGAAAGAAAGGAATTAAGAAAGAGCGAGCAATGTCATAGTCTGGAATATAAATATATATGTACAGTGGCAAGAAAAAAGTATGTGAACCCTTTGGAAATACCTGGATTTCTGCATAAATTGGTCATAAAATTTGATACGATCTTCATCTAGGTCACAACATTAGACAAACATTCAGCTTAAACTAATAAAACACAAACAATTACATGTTATCATGTCTTTATTGAACACACCATGTAAACATACACAGTACAGGGTGGAAAAAAGTATGTGAACCCTTGGATTTAACATCTGGTTGACCCTCCTTTGGCAGCAATAACCTCAACCAAACATTTTTTGTAGTTGCGGAACTGACCTGCACAACGGTCAGGAGGAATTTTGGACCATTCCTCTTTACAAAACTGTTTCAGTTCAGCAATATTCTTGGGATGTCTAGTGTGAACTGGTCTCGCGGTCATGCCACTGCATCTCAATTACGATGAGGTCAGGACTCTGACTGGGCCATTTCAGAAGGCGTATTTTCTCTGTTGAAGCCATTCTGTGGTTGATTTACTTCTGTGTTTTGGGTCATTGTCCTGTTGCATCTCCCAACTTCTGTTGAGCTTCAATTGGAGGACAGATAACCTAACATTCTCCTGCAAAGTGTCTTCATACACTTGGGAATAAATGTTTCTGTCAATGATAGCAAGCTGTCCAGGCCCTGAGGCAGCAAAGCAGCCCCAAACTATGATGCTCCCTCCACCATGCTTTACAGTTGGGATGAGGTTTTGATGTTGGTGTGCTGTGCATTTTTTTCTCCACACATAGTGTTTTGTGTTTTGTGTTCCTTCCTTTAAACTAACATTTCAATAATGTGTAATATGTAAAAGTAAAGCAGTATTCAGTTTGAAATTTAACATCAAAACATTTTGAATAAGCTAAATGAGTATGAACTGTAACAGATTATAAATCAAAAATTCAATTGCAGAAAAGGATGCTGGGTAATATGCTGATTTTTGTTCACCTGCGTTTTTGAAAGTATACTTGTACATTTTGTGGACATTTAGTTTAAATATACAGTACCAGTTAAAAGTTTGGACATACCTACTCATTCAAGGGTTTTATTTTTTACTATTTTCTACATTGTAGAATAATAGTGAAGGCATCAAAACTATGAAATAACACATACAGAATCATGTAGTAACCAAAAAAGTTTTAAACAAATCTAAATATATTTTATATTTGACATTCTTCAAAGTAGCCATCCTTTGCCTTGATGACAGTTTTGCACACTCTTGGCATTCTCTCAACCAGCTTCATGAGGTAGTCACCTGGAATGCATTTCAATTAACAGGTGTGCCTTGTTAAAGTTAATTTGTGGATTTTTTTCCCTTTTTATTAATGCGTTTGAGCCAATCAGTTGTGTTGTGACAAGGTAGAAGATATCCCTATTTGGTAAAAGACCAAGACCATATTATGGCAAGAACAGCTCAAATAAACAAAGGCGAACGCCAGTCCAACATTACTTTAAGAAATTAAGGTCAGTCAATCCGGAACTTTGAACGTTTCTTCAAGTGCAGTTGCAAAAACCATCAAGCGCTATGATGAAAGTGGCTGTCATAAGGACCGCCACAGGAAACAAAGACCCAGAGTTAGCTCTGCTGCAGAGGATAAGTTCATTAGAGGTAACTGCACCTTAGATTGCAGCCCAAATAAATGCTTCAATGAGTTCAAATAACAGACACATCTCAACATCACCTGTTCAGAGGAGACTGCATGAATCAGGCCTTCATGGTCAAATTGCTGCAAAGAAACCACTACTAAAGGACACTGACATTAATCCTGGGAGGGTCAAAGGATCAGGCTACGGTGGATCAGCTCGATAGAGCTCTCTCCCTCCCGCAGAGGGGGAGGGATGAATGTGGGGGTTTTATGACACCTAGTATTGGTGTCTGGAATGTCTTTGTGGATTATGAAGAGTTTACAGCCCAAAACAAGAAAATAAATGGGCCTGGGACAATATAAACTGCTCAAAAAAATAAAGGGAACACTAAAACTTGTTTAGTCTTGTTGAAGTCTTACTTCAAAGGCAATTATAGTCAATGAACTAATCACTCATCATAATCTTGATGTGATTGGCCTGACTGAAACATGGCTTAAGCCTGATTAATTTACTGTGTTAAATGAGGCCTCACCTCCTGGCTACACTAGTGACCATATCCCCCGTGCATCCCGCAAAGGCGGAGGTGTTGCTAACATTTACGGTAGCAAATTTCAATTTACAAAAAAAAATGACGTTTTCGTCTTTTGAGCTTCTAGTCATGAAATCTATGCAGCCTACTCAATCACTTTTTATAGCTACTGTTTACAGGCCTCCTGGGCCATATACAGCGTTCCTCACTGAGTTCCCTGAATTCCTATCGGACCTTGTAGTCATAGCAGATAATATTCTAATCTTTGGTGACTTTAATATTCACATGGAAAAGTCCACAGACCCACTCCAAAAGGCTTTCGGAGTCATCATCGACTCAGTGGGTTTTGTCCAACATGTCTCTGGACCCACTCACTGTCACAGTCATACGCTGGAACTAGTTTTGTCCCATGGAATAAATGTTGTGGAACTTAATATTTTTCCTCATAATCCTGGACTATCGGACCACCATTTTATTACATTTGCAATTGCAACAAATAATCTGCTCAGACCCCAACCAAGGAACATCAAAAGTCGTGCTATAAATTCACAGACAACACAAAGATTCCTTGATGTCCTTCCAGATGGCGAGCAGTTCCGCCGAGATGCGAATACCCTCTGTCTACCCAATGACGCCAGAGGACAAAAATCAGTTAACCACCTAACTGAGGAACTCAATTTAACCTTGCGCAATACCCTAGATGCAGTTGCACCCCTAAAAACATTTCTCATAAGAAACTAGCTCCCTGGTACACAGAAAATACCCGAGCTCTGAAGCAAGCTTCCAGAAAATTGGAACGGAAATGGCGCCACACCAAACTGGAAGTCTTCCGTCTAGCTTGGAAAGACAGTACCGTGCAGTACCGAAGAGCCCTTACTGCTGCTCGATCATCCTATTTTTCTAACTTGAGGAAAATAAGAACAATCCAAAATTCCTTTTTGATACTGTCGCAAAGCTAACTAAAAAGCAGCATTCCCCAAGAGAGGATGACTTTCACTTTAGCAGTGATAAATTCATGAACTTCTTTGAGGAAAAAATTATGATTATTAGAAAGCAAATTAGACTCCTCTTTAAATCTGCGTATTCCTTCAAAGCTCAGTTGTCCTGAGTCTGCACAACTCTGCCTGGACCTAGGATCAAGAGACGCTCAAGTGTTTTAGTACTATATCTCTTGACACAATGATGAAAATAATCATGGCCTCTAAACCTTCAAGCTGCATACTGGACCCTATTCCAACTAAACTACTGAAAGAGCTGCTTCCTGTGCTTGGCCCTCCTATGTTGAACATAATAAACGGCTCTCTATCCACCGGATGTGTACCAAACTCACTAAAAGTGGCAGTAATAAAGCCTCTCTTGAAAAAGCCAAACGTTGACCCAGAAAATATAAAAAACTATCGGCCTATATGAATCTTCCATTCCTCTCAAATCTTAGAAAAGGCTGTTGCGCAGCAACTCACTGCCTTCCTGAAGACAAACAATGTATACGAAATGCTTCAGTCTGGTTTTAGACCCCATCATAGCACTGAGACGGCACTTGTGAAGGTGGTAAATGACATTTTAATGGCATCGGACCGAGGCTCTGCATCTGTCCTCGTGCTCCTAGACCTTAGTGCTGCTTTTGATACCATCGATCACCACATTCTTTTGGAGAGATTGGAAACCCAAATTGGTCTACACGGACAAGTTCTGGCCTGGTTTAGATCTTATCTGTTGGAAAGATATCAGTTTGTCTCTGTGAATGATTTGTCCTCTGACAAATCAACTGTACATTTCGGTGTTCCTCAAGGTTCCGTTTTAGGACCACTATTGTTTTCACTATATATTTTACCTCTTGGGGATGTTATTCGAAAACATAATGTTAACTTTCACTGCTATGCGGATGACACACAGCTGTACATTTCAATGAAACATGGTGAAGCCCCAAAATTGCGCTTGCTAGAAGCATGTGTTTCAGACATAAGGAAGTGGATGGCTGCAAACCTTCTACTTTTAAACTCGGACAAAACAGAGATGCTTGTTCTAGGTCCCAAGAAACAAAGAGATCTTCTGTTGAATTTGACAATTAATCTTAATGGTTGTACAGTCGTCTCAAATAAAACTGTGAAGGACCTCGGCGTTACTCTGGACCCTAATCTCTCTTTTGAAGAACATATCAAGACCATTTCAAGGACAGCTTTTTTCCATCTACGTAACATTGCAAAAATCCGAAACTTTCTGTCCAAAAACGATGCAGAAAAATTAATCCATGCTTTTGTCACTTCTAGGTTAGACTACTGCAATGCTCTACTTTCCGGCTACCCGGATAAAGCACTAAATAAACTTCAGTTAGTGCTAAATATGGCTGCTAGAATCCTGACTAGAACCCAAAAAAATTGATCATATTACTCCAGTGCTAGCCTCCCTACACTGGCTTCCTGTCAAAGCAAGGGCTGATTTCAAGGTTTTACTGCTAACCTACAAAGCATTACATGGGCTTGCTCCTACCTATCTCTCTGATTTGGTCCTGCCGTACATACCTACATGTATGCTACGGTCACAAGACGCAGGCCTCCTAATTGTCCCTAGAATTTCTAAGCAAACAGCTGGAGGCAGGGCTTTCTCCTATAGAGCTCCATTTTTATGGAACGGTCTGCCTACCCATGTCTACGACGCAAACTCGGTCTCAACCTTTAAGTCTTTACTGAAGACTCATTTCTTCAGTGGGTCATATGATTGAGTGTAGTCTGGCCCAGGAGTGGGAAGGTGAACGGAAAGGCTCTGGAGCAACGAACCACCCTTGCTGTCTCTGCCTGGCCGGTTCCCCTCTTTCCACTGGGATTCTCTGCCTCTAACCCTATTACAGGGGCTGAGTCACTGGCTTACTGGGGCTCTCTCATGCCGTCCCTGGAAGGGGTGCGTCACCTGAGTGGGTAGATTCACTGATGTGGTCATCCTGTCTGGGTTGGCGCCCCCCCTTGGGTTGTGCCATGGCGGAGATCTTTGCGGGCTATACTCAGCTTTGTCTCAGGATGGTAAATTGGTGGTTGAAGATATCCCTCTAGTGGTGTGGGGGCTGTGCTTTGGCAAAGTGGGTGGGGTTATATCCTTCCTGTTTGGCCCTGTCCGGGGGTGTCCTCGGATGGGGCCACAGTGTCTCCTGACCCCTTCTGTCTCAGCCTCCAGTATTTATGCTGCAGTAGTTTGTGTCGGCTGGGGTCAGTTTGTTATATCTGGAGTACTTCTCCTGTCCAATTCGGTGTCCTGTGTGAATCTAAGTGTGCGTTCTCTAATTCTCTCCTTCTCTCTCTCGGAGGACCTGAGCCCTAGGACCATGCCCCAGGACTACCTGACATGATGACTCATTGCTGTCCCCAGTCCACCTGGCCGTGCTGCTGCTCCAGTTTCAACTGTTCTGGACCGTGCTGGTCATTTAGAAACATTTGAACATCTTGGCCATGTTCTGTTATAATCTCCATGGCACAGCCGGAAGAGGACTGGCCACCCCACATATGCTCTCTCTAATTCTCTTTCTTTTCTCTCTCTCGGAGGACCTGAGCCCTAGGACCATGCCCCAGGACTACCTGACATGATGACTCCTTGCTGTACCCAGTCCACCTGGCCGTGCTGCTGCTCCAGTTTCAACTGTTCTGCCTTTTTATTATTCGACCATGCTGGTCATTTATGAACATTTGAACATCTTGGCCATGTTCTGTTATAATCTCTACCCGGCACAGCCAGAAGAGGACTGGCCACCCCACATAGCCTGGTTCCTCTCTAGGTTTCTTCCTAGGTTTTGGCCTTTCTAGAGAGTTTTTCCTAACCGCCGTGCTTCTACACCTGCATTGCTTGCTGTTTGGGGTTTTAGGCTGGGTTTCTGTACAGCACTTTGAGATATCAGCTGATGTACGAAGGGCTATATAAATAAATTTGATTTGATTTAAAAGAACACAATGTAACTCCAAGTCAATCACACTTCTGTGAAATCAAACTGTCCACTTAGGAAGCAACACTGATTGACAATAAATTTCACATGCTGTTGTGCAAATGGAATAGACAACAAGTGGAAATTATAGGCAATTAGCAAGACACCCCTAATAAAGGAGTGGTTCTGCAGGTGGTGACCACAGACCACTTCTCAGTTCCTATGCTTCCTGGCTGATGTTTTGGTCACTTTTGAATACTGGCGGTGCTTTCACTCTAGTGGTAGGATGAGACGGCTCAGGTAGTGCAGCTCATCCAGGATGACACATCAATGCGAGCTGTGGCAAGAAGGTTTGCTGTGTCTGTCAGAGTAGTGTCCAGAGCATGGAGGTGCTACCAAGAGACAGGCCAGTACTTCAGGAGATGTGGAGGAGGCCGTAGGAGGGCAACAACCCAGCAGCAGGACCGCTACCTCCGCCTTTGTGCAAGGAGGAGCACTGCCAGAGCCCTGCAAAATGACTTCCAGCAGGCCACAAATGTGCATGTGTCTGCTCAAACGGTCAAACAGACTCCATGAAGGTGGTATGAGGGCCCGACGTCCACAGGTGGGGGTTGGGCTTACAGCCCAACACCGTGCAGGACGTTTGGCATTTGCCAGAGAACACCAAGAGTGGCAAATTCGCCACTGGCGCCCTGTGCTCTTCACAGATGAAAGCAGGTTCACACTGAGCACATGTGACAGACGTGACAGAGTCTGGAGACGCCGTGGAGAACGTTCTGCTGCCTGCAACATCCTCCAGCATGACCGGTTTGGCGGTGGGTCAGTCATGGTGTGGGGTGGCATTTCTTTGGGGGGCCGCACATCCCTCCATGTGTTTGCCAGAGGTAGCCTGACTGCCATTAGGTACCGAGATGAGATCCTCAGACCCCTTGTGAGCCCATATGCTGGTGCAGTTGGCCCTTGGTTCCTCCTAATGCAAGACCATGCTAGACCTCATGTGGCTGGAGTGTGTCAGCAGTTCCTTCAAGAGGAAGGCATTGATGCTATGGACTGGCCCGCCCATTCCCCAGACCTGAATCCAATTGAGCACATCTGGGACATCATGTCTCGCTCCATCCACCAACGCCACGTTGCACCACAGACTGTCCAGGAGTTGGCGGATGCTTTAGTCCAGGTCTGGGAGGAGATCCCTCAGGCGACCATCCGCCACCTCATCAGGAGCATGCCCAGGCGTTGTAGGGAGGTCATACAGGCACGTGGAGGCCACACACACGACTGAGCCTCATTTCGACTTGTTTTAAGGACATTACATCAAAGTTGGATCAGCCTGTAGTGTGGTTTTCCACTTTAATTTTGAGTGTGAATCCAGACCTCCATGGGTTGATAAATTTGATTTCCATTGATAATTTTTGTGTGATTCTGTTGTCAGCACATTCAACTATGTAAAGAAAAAAGTATTTAATAAGAATATTTCATTCATTCAGATCTAGGATGTGTTATTTTAGTGTTCCCTTTATTTTTTTGAGCAGTGTATTTCATCATCCGAATCGGTGGGAATAATGATGGATGGAATATGAAAATTAAATGTCTATTTTATGATGTTATTAAAAGTTAAATGAAGATGTTATAACAAACATTTTAAGAGTTTGTGTACTTGTTTACATACTTTACGTAGTGTAGAAAATATCCGGATTAAAGAGAATGTTTTTGTGACGGTAAATGATTTTATTTTCTAAACGAGATCATAGTAAATTCTAATACCTTGCCTCATAACTAGCTACGCCCAAGGGAACCTAGAGAGCGTGTCATGAAGACTGAATCACACCTTTTTACCCAAGGGTATAAAGCATGCGAGTTAAGAATTAACATACTAGACTAGATGAACGCGCGTAGCAGCCGAGGTCTACTGATAAGTCACGAACCCAAACGCAACACCAGGCTGAAGAAGACAAAGGAACCTCTTAACAATCAATGTGGCTGTCCTAAGTACTGTATCTAGGAAGGTGAATTCAAGCAGGACCACCCCGTTATTCTCTTCAAGTCATCGTTTGTCTACACTGCTCTCATTGCCACGCTAGGATCATCTACACGTCTGATTAGCCGTCCTGAGAAGACCACTCTTACAGAACGAGTGCAAGGAAACAGACAACGAAGAGAAAGGACATTGTGAATAATCAGACTTACACCTGAGGACAAAAGACCAGGTCAATGCGGCCTCCCGGGTGTTGCAGTGGTCTAAGGCACTGCATCTCAGTGCTAGCTGTGCCACCAGAGATTCTGGGTTCGAGCCCAGGCTCTGTCGCAGCCGGCCGCAACCGGGAGGCCCATGGGGCGGCGCACAATTGGCCCAGCGTTGTCCGGGTTAGGGAGGGGTTGGCCGGCAGGGATATCCTTGTCTCATCGTGCACTAGCGACTCCTGTGGCGGCCCGGGCACAGTGCACGCTGACCAGGTTGCCAGGTGTACAGTGTTTTCTCTGACACATTGGTGTGGCTGGCTTATAGGTTGGATGGGCATTGTGTCAATAAGCATTGTGGCTTGGTTGGGTTGTGTTTCGGAAGATGCATGGCTCTCAACCTTCGCCTGTCCTGAGTCCATACATGAGTTGCAGCGATGAGACAAGACTAAATACTACCAATTGGATACCATGAAATTGGGGAGAAAAGAGGGGTAAAAAAAAGAAGAAAAAAAGACCAGGCCAATCCAGAGACATCCAACGGAGATCTTCAACGGAGATGCCCAACGGAGATCTCCAACGGTGATCTCCAACACATAAATGCATGCATTGCACTTCTTACCATGAGGGCGGCCGTTCAGGGCAAGGTATTAGGGCTAAACTAAGCATAGTTTCCAAATGTTGTTTTCTCTCTTGCTTTCTTTCTTTAAATCTCCATCTTGTGTAACACTTGTCATATTTTGTTGGTCATCTAGGGACCTGTTGTCATTGTATTAAGTTCTAATCAATAACCTAGACTGTGTGTGTGTGTATATCCTATGTTATCATTTAGCCTGTTATCAATTTGTGTGGTACAGAATGATTAGTGAGACCCGGGTTTGTGCAGATTTAAAGGATTATGCGGCGTTCATAATGAGACTGATACAGACGTGCCAAACTTTTTAGTACCAGACTCGGGCGGCAAATTAAATATTCATGTGCTTAGACAAACATTATGGATCACACCTGGGGCCTGTTGCACAAAACTAGGATAAGGGATTAAGCCAGGATATCTTGGTGATCCTGGCTCAATTGATCCGTAATCCGGTTGCACTAAAGATGGATAGGGGGCAGGAGGATATGTTATGGTATAAATTACCATGGAGATTTATTCTGTGGAGCTAGCCTGCTCCAGACCAGGATCTATTTAATCTCATCCCTAATGTCAGTCAGCAGTCACCACAAATGGAAACCAATAGTTATTTCACTGCTCACTATACATTGTTATCACATATAACTAGACCCACTGTTATTTAAACGTTTGTGATCATTAATTTCAATGATTTTGGATAAAAAATGATATTTAGATGTTGCTATCATTAGATAATTTAGTTTCCCATAGACTATAAGGCTATATATAAAATGATAGAATATTAGGGCCACAGAGGGGAAAAAAACAAGTCATAATATTGTAACCAGTTGTTTTAAAGGAGGACAGTTGTTAAAATGACAGATGTGGGGCATTTCGTGAAATTGTACTTCAGTATGGTTTCATAAACAAAGACATGCTGATGTGCCAGAATATTAAGTATCACATTGTCATAAGTATCAAAACTGTAAAAACAAATGTAGCTTTTCTGCAGAAAGAACCAGCCTCATAAATGTATGACTTTATCCTTTTTCTTCAGTGTGGCCCTAGTACTCTGTCATATAAACAAATACGCATTCCATATGAATATAAAAACACAATGTGTAACATTATGTTCCTTTATTGAATAAGGACAAAACAGGTAAACCATCAGCTCCTTTCGAAACTGAAGTCACAGTGACTCTACAAGATGGAAAGCACAGAATCCAAGCATATTATACAAAATGATACATACACATTCAAAGGTCTGTATATAACACACCCTGCATGTCTGCACACTAAAATAAATGCAGGACAAATCCATACACATCAACTGAACAGACAAATGAATGGATGCAGTAGCCTCCCTGCAGCCTTGTATTACACACAGTATACCGCACAAACATCATGAGGCCAAATTCGTCAAAAACGAACCCAAAAAAACCCAAATTCCTCTGCCACCGCAGGACATATTTAACCAAAATTGAAAGCACACATACTAACTAAAATAATTCAACACATATTGGTCCCTCAGCAGCCGACCACTGTCGTCATCAGGGAAGATTGCCGGATTGTCCCAGTCCATGGCTGGTGGCACTCTGGGGCCCTCTCCTTCCTCAGGCAGGCCACATTGTGGAGGACAGCACAAGCCACATATCACATGCCCTAACAGGGCTGACCCTTAATTTGTGAAGGCAGTGAAAGCGTGCCTTCAGGAGGCCAAAGGTCATTTCAACTCTGGCCCTGGTCCTGGCATGGGCATGGTTGTAGGCCTGCTGTGCTTCCTGGGGGTCTGTGAAAGGTGTCAGGAGAAAAGGCTGGCAGCCATACCCCCTGTCTCCCAGCAACACACCAGAGAATTCACCTGTCAACACAAAATCTCATCATTACTACCTCATAAACACAGTGATATTCTTGACACAGCCATGATGGTTATAAATAGGGGTTGTGTGGCTTACCTTGTGATAGATTTCAGAGGCCCGAAAGATTCTGGAGTCATGGACTGAGCCAGGCCAACTTGCCACAACAATGCTGATCACACAGTCAGCATTGCAGACCATCTGAAATCATAAGATGAGGAATATTACACCAATCAATGCACATCACTGGCAATGCAGAGTGTTCGTCAATGGACAATATCAAAAAGTTATGTTCACCTGAACATTAATGCTGTGAAAGGATTTCCTATTCACAAAATCGGCCTCATGGGCACCTGAGGGGGCTTTTATCCTTATGTGTGTGCAGTCCACTGCACCAATGACATTGGGGAAACCTGTCACACAAAGTAATGAGTATCCTACTATGTGTTAACAGTTGTCCTGTAATTTGTAGATCCTCTTACCTGCAATCCTATAGAACTCCTCTTTGATGTCACAGAGTCTTCTGTGGCCAGGGAAGGAGATGAAGACATCTGCTAATGCTTTGATAGCCAGACACACACTCCTTATTGTGCGGCAAATTGTGGCCTTGTTCAGCTGTTCTGCATCCCCACTGAGTACAGGAAGGCTCCACTAGCAAAAAAGCACAAGGCCACACAAACCATTTGCTCCACACTCAGTGCATGGCTCCGTGCAGTGCGGTGCTTAATCCTGGGACCCAGTAGTCTGCATAGATACCTGATGCCATCTGCAGAAAACCTGTATCTTTCATATAGATGGTCATCAGGGAAGGCCAGTGGGTCCAACCGGTCCCTGAAGACCCTTTCTCGCCTGAAGGCTCTCCTCAGCACAAGTGCTTCTTCATCCACCACATCTCGCACGAAAGGGCATGCCATTGTCAGAGCAGAAAGGAACACACAATTTTGGGCCTTCATATAGGCTAGTGGCCACACCTGGTGCTGGGGGTGGGCAAAAAGAGGGCGATGCCTTATAACGATGACTTGGTTGTACTGATTGCTGGGAAAATAAAAAAAACCTTAGAAAGATGCCACCGTCCTGTGTGCTCACAATAAGAGCTCATATGTCATGGCTCACTTGACTTTATGAGAATATACCTAATTTTTATTTTGAGTGTCATCTTCTTGGAGCTGGGGGAGGAAAGAAAAATAATGATTAATACATTTGTGTTACAGTTAGCATACAGTGTACATTGAAGGCATATCTCACCTCCCGCTCAAGTTTTTTATTTCAAGGTCCAGTTTCCTAATTGTCCTCTTTTTTATTTCGGACTCCAGTGCAAGATTTTCCATCTTTTTCTTCTTGTACTGAATGTCTATGTCTGCCAGTTCTATTTGGCGCCGGAGGTGGTTGCCATACAACTTTCTGATAGCTTGTGAGCTCTGTGAACACAATACAATTAGCGCAGCTGGAATTTGGCAGGATGTGGTGTCCTTTTATTAATACGCACTGTTGCCAGGCTGGTTTTCCCACTGTATAGCATCTGGGTCCTGTAAAATAAATTAGATTTTTTGATTTTGATGAGGACTCCTCACCATTGTAGAGTAAATAGTACTTTCACAGTCTTAACATGATACCTCATGCCTTCTGGAATCCAGAGATGGTCTCCTCCTCATCATCGTCTCCATCATGTGCTGTTGCTGCTGCACTGGGGCCTTCACCCTATCACATTTAATCGGATTCATATTGAAGCTAGTAGACAAGACATGCCAGGCCTACAGTATGCCTTTGATGGAGTACTCACTGGATCAGCATCGTCTGGTGCTTGTGCTGGTGGCTCTAACAGGAACACAGTGCTGCCAGACACTGCAAGGCAATAGGTAAACCAAAGTCAGACAGTCCAAATTGATTCAATATGAATGTGGTTGTATCCCATGTAGAGATGGAAGGACATACCTTGAATGAAGCGGGTGGCATCTTGGGAGGAACCTATGCTCGTCTCTTTCCCCCAGGGATCCCCTCTAAGACGGGCCTGCCTTTATTTAGCTCCAAGGCCATGTCCTCTGCTGGGGTAAGGTCAGCCTTTGGTGACCCACCACCCGTGCCTTGTCTGTGGGTATTCTTTTTCACTGCTAAAACAGTACAGACAATGTGTGAGCAGGCACCTTCTGGGTACAATATATGCTTGTGCTTTGTTAAATATTAGTCAGGGACCATACCATTCTGCAGAATGTTCTTGTATTTGATTTTGACCTGCTGCCATGTCCGTTTTGGCCCGTTCATGTTTAATCTACACACACACACACACACACACACACACACACACACATTTAATGGAGTCACACTGCAAAAAATTACTTGGTATTTTTGTCTTGTTTTCAGTAAAAATAAAAAAAAATTTATCATAGCTTTATACAGTGTGATGGAGTTACTTTACACAATTTCACTCATATCTGCAGTGCATTTCAATTAAAAATTTAACGGTTTCATAATTACAGTACAACTGCATTTTTGGAGATGTGAATTAAATATTTGAATTGTAATTGTGATGTTTCAACGGAGCGGTGAGTGTGTAATTGTGCACTACTTACGCATTCAGGCGGTCTGCAATACTTTGCCACGCTTTTTCTCTTTGCTTTATCACTGTGGCGGTGTTGCCTTTCTTCTTAATTATATATTTTACCTCCTCGTATGCCTCCATGAGGATTTGTGCTTCCGACGGGGAAAAGTACGCGGCTCTAGTTGCCATGGTAAATCAGTTAATCTGTGATCTGTGGCGGGGTCTATTTGAGTGAGCCGTGAGCGCGCACCTATCCAGAATTGGTTTCACCTGGCTTAATGAATCCGTGTCTGCTCATCCTGGCTTGGTCTTTGTGCAACCAATTAAGCCTGGACGCACATGTTTTGGCTTCATTGAGCTCAGCTGAGTCATTTATCCCGGATGTCTTAATTCTACTTTTGTGCAACAGGCCCCTGGTTCAGTTCAGTCCTCTGAAAAGGTATTTACAAAACATAAGAGATTCATACTCATAAGTACAGAACATATAAAATAAATATGTTTCGTGGAATTATATAAGATTGTACATGTAATGGAATAAACATACAGACAGTGCAGAATGGAGATAATTATCTGTAACGTTTTTCTTAGCACATGCCCCCAGTCTCTATAGCAGAGGAACGCTTGTCACCTGTCAAACAGGGCCAATCACTTGGGCCAGCTCACAAGTTTCAACTTTTTAGACACCGTTCCTAACCAACACTAAAAGCAAAATCACTTTGAAAACATAAAAACAAAAACAAATGATCGCATCAACACAGACCGCAAACTGGTTACCGCAAAGCTTAAGGTTACCGCAAAGGGAATCTGAATGCTTTTCGCTAGAAGAGTCCAGTGTTTCAGTCTATGTAAAGGTGCTTATTGTATTTCTTTACAGCGCATACATAATTTCAGATTTTCGAAATTGATAAAATCTCAAATCTAATGAAAAGGCATTTTAGAAGCATTGCCTCTATAGCTAATACACTCATTCATTCTTAATCGCGCAATCTTCTAAACTCCCGACATTTAATGCCAAGATGTTTCTATTTATTTTTTATTATACTTTTGTAATGCTTTGTGTGATGTGGATCATAATTACAGTTACAGTCTCAGGTTGCGTGATCCTCGTAATGTTACATGGAAAATACAACTAACGGGATGCAGAATTATATGTATAATCACACTCGCACAAGTGCGACCAGTTATTTTTCGTATTTGCATTTAATTCCTTTCACTAGCAAATCGAGTGACCTGCTGGCACTTTAGAGCCCACTATGTCCTTATGTATGCTAACGCTAGCATGAAACAATTAGTGAGGGGATTTATTTTTTTAATCAATTTTTAATTAAATAAAAAAATTGGGCAAGAAACACGAGCAACGGACATTAGACCAGTGGAAATCTGTCCTTTGAGTCTATATTTGAGATGTTTGATTCCAACTGCTGTGCCTTTGTGTGACGCAGAGTAGGTGAATGGATGATATCCACATGTGTGGTTCCCACCATGAAGCAGGTGGTGTGATGGTGTGTGGGTGCTTTGCTGGTGACACTGTCATTGATTTATTTCGAATTCAAGGTAGACTTAACCAGTATGGCTACAACAGCATTCTGCAGTGATATGCCATCCCATCTGGTTTGCGCTTAGTGGGACTATAATTTTTTTTCAACAGGACAATGACCTCAAACACACATCCAGGTCATGTAAAGGCTATTTGACCAAGAAGGAGAGTGATGGAGTCCTGCATCAGATGACCTGGCCTCCACAATCACCCAACCTCAACCCAATTGAGATGGTTTGGGATGAGCTGGACTGCAGAGTGAAGGAAAATCAGCCAACAAGTCCTCAGCATATGTCAAATCAAATCAAATCAAATTTTATTTGTCACATACACATGGTTAGCAGATGTTAATGCGAGTGTAGCGAAATGCTTGTGCTTCTAGTTCCGACAATGTAGTAATAACCAACAAGTAATCTAACTAACAATTCCTAAACTACTGTCTTATACACAGTGTAAGGGGATAAAGAATATGTACATAAGGATATATGAATGAGTGATGGTACAGAGCAGCATAGGCAAGACACAGTAGATGGTATCGAGTACAGTATATACATATGAGATGAGTATGTAAACAAAGTGGCATAGTTAAAGTGGCTAGTGATACATGTATTACATAAGGATGCAGTCGATGATATAGAGTACAGTATATATGTATGCATATGAGAAGAATAATGTAGGGTAAGTAACATTATATAAGGTAGCATTGTTTAAAGTGGCTGGTGATATATTTACATCATTTCCCATCAATTCCCATTATTAAAGTGGCTGGAGTTGAGTCAGTGTCAGTGTGTTGGCAGCAGCCACTCAATGTTAGTGGTGGCTGTTTAACAGTCTGATGGCCTTGAGATAGAAGCTGTTTTTCAGTCTCTCGGTCCCAGCTTTGATGCACCTGTACTGACCTCGCCTTCTGGATGATAGCGGGGTGAACAGGCAGTGGCTCGGGTGGTTGATGTCCTTGATGATCTTTATGGCCTTCCTGTAACATCGGGTGGTGTAGGTGTCCTGGAGGGCAGGTAGTTTGCCCCCGGTGATGCGTTGTGCAGACCTCACTACCCTCTGGAGAGCCTTACGGTTGAGGGCGGAGCAGTTGCCGTACCAGGCGGTGATACAGCCCGCCAGGATGCTCTCGATTGTGCATCTGTAGAAGTTTGTGAGTGCTTTTGGTGACAAGCCGAATTTCTTCAGCCTCCTGAGGTTGAAGAGGCACTGCTGCGCCTTCTTCACAATGCTGTCTGTGTGAGTGGACCAATTCAGTTTGTCTGTGATGTGTATGCCGAGGAACTTAAAACTTGCTACTCTCTCCACTACTGTTCCATCGATGTGGATAGGGGGGTGTTCCTCTGCTGTTTCCTGAAGTCCACAATCATCTCCTTAGTTTTGTTGACGTTGAGTGTGAGGTTATTTTCCTGACACCACACTCCGAGGGCCCTCACCTCCTCCCTGTAGGCCGTCTCGTCGTTGTTGGTAATCAAGCCTACCACTGTTGTGTCGTCCGCAAACTTGATGATTGAGTTGGAGGCGTGCGTGGCCACGCAGTCGTGGGTGAACAGGGAGTACAGGAGAGGGCTCAGAACGCACCCTTGTGGGGCCCCAGTGTTGAGGATCAGCGGGGAGGAGATGTTGTTACCTACCCTCACCACCTGGGGGCGGCCCGTCAGGAAGTCCAGTACCCAGTTGCACAGGGCGGGGTCGAGACCCAGGGTCTCGAGCTTGATGACGAGCTTGGAGGGTACTATGGTGTTGAATGCCGAGCTGTAGTCGATGAACAGCATTCTCACATAGGTATTCCTCATGTCCAGATGGGTTAGGGCAGTGTGCAGTGTGGTTGAGATTGCATCGTCTGTGGACCTATTTGAGCAGTAAGCAAATTGGAGTGGGTCTAGGGTGTCAGGTAGGGTGGAGGTGATATGGTCCTTGACTAGTCTCTCAAAGCACTTCATGATGACGGAAGTGAGTGCTACGGGGCGGTAGTCGTTTAGCTCAGTTACCTTAGCTTTCTTGGGAACAGGAACAATGGTGGCCCTCTTGAAGCATGTGGGAACAGCAGACTGGTATAGGGATTGATTGAATATGTCCATAAACACACCAGCCAGCTGGGTTGCGCATGCTCTGAGGGCGCGGCTGGGGATGCCGTCTGGGCCTGCAGCCTTCCGAGGGTTAACACGTTTAAATGTTTTACTCACCTCGGCTGCAGTGAAGGAGAGACCGCATGTTTCCGTTGCAGGCCGTGTCAGTGGCACTGTATTGTCCTCAAAGCGGGCAAAAAAGTTATTTAGTCTGCCTGGGAGCAAGACATCCTGGTCCGTGACTGGGCTGGATTTCTTCCTGTAGTCCGTGATTGACTGTAGACCCTGCCACATGCCTCTTGTGTCTGAGCCGTTGAATTGAGATTCTACTTTGTCTCTGTACTGACGCTTAGCTTGTTTGATAGCCTTACGGAGTGGGAACTCCTTCAAGACTGTTGGAAAAGCATTCCTCATGAAGCTGGTTGAGAGAAAGCCAAGAGTGTGCAAAGTTGTAATCAAGGCAAAGGGTGGCTATTATATATAAAGATTAATAGATATTAAATAACAAAATATAGCCGTTGCATAAGTATTCAACCCAGAGTCAATACATGTTAGAAACAACTTTGGCAGAGCTTTGCACACCTGGATTGTGCAATATTAGCCCTTTATTATTTTCACAATTCTTCAATCTCTGTCAAGATGTTGGTGCTCATGACTACAAAGCAATTTTCAAATTTTGCCATAGATTTTCAAGCATATTTAAGTCAACTGTAACTTGGCCACTCAGGAGCATTCTGTATTCTTAGTAAGCAACACGTGTAGATTTGGCCTTGTGTTGTAGGCTATTGTCCTGCTGAAAGGTGAATTCATCCCCCAGTGTCTGTTGTAAAGCAGACTGAAGCAGGTTTTCCTCTAGAATTTTGCCTGTGCTTAGCTCCACACCGTTTATTTTTATCCTAAAAATCTCCTCAGTATTTGCCGATGTCAAGCATACCCATAACATGATGCAGCCACCACTGCTTGAAAATAAGGCGGCAGTTACTGAGTGATGTCTTGTGTTGGATTTGCCCCAGCATTGCATTTAGGCATTCTGTATATTTGTATTATTCTTTTCACTCTGTCATTTAAATCATTCTCGTGGAGTCACTACAATCTTGTTGATCCATCCTCAGTTTTCTCCCATTACAGCCATTGAAGTCTGTAACGGTTTTACAATCACCAATGGCCTCATGGTAACATTCCTGAGCAGTTTCATTCCTGTCCTGCAACTTAGTTCAGAAGGACGCATGTATCTTTGTGTCTGGGTGGTTTAATACATAATCCACAGCATAATTATTAACTTCACTATGCTTAAAGAGATATTCAATGTCTGATTTGATATTGTTACCGACCAATCACTGGCATTTTATGAGGCTTTGATATTTTATTTATTTATTTTTTATTTCACCTGTATTTAACCAGGTAGGCTAGTTGAGAACAAGTTCTCATTTGCAACTGCGACCTGGCCAAGATAAAGCATAGCAGTGTGAACAGACAACACAGAGTTACACATGGAGTAAACAATAAACAAGTCAATAACACAGTAGAAAACAAATAGTCTATATACATTGTGTGCAAAAGGCATGAGGAGGTAGGCAAATAATTACAATTTTGCAGATTAACACTGGAGTGATAAATGATCAGATGGTCATGTACAGGTAGAGATATTGGTGTGCAAAAGAGCAGAAAAGTAAATAAATAAAAACAGTATGGGGATGAGGTAGGTAAAATTGGGTGGGCTATTTACCGATAAGACTATGTACAGCTGCAGCGATCGGTTAGCTGCTCAGATAGCAGATGTTTGAAGTTGGTGAGGAAGATAAAAGTCTCCAACTTCAGCGATTTTTGCAATTCGTTCCAGTCACAGGCAGCAGAGAACTGAAACGAAAGGCGGCCAAATGAGGTGTTGGCTTTAGGGATGATCAGTGAGATACACCTGCTGGAGCGCGTGCTACGGGTGGGTGTTGCCATCGTGACCAGTGAACTGAGATAAGGCGGAGCTTTACCTAGCATGGACTTGTAGATGACCTGGAACCAGTGGGCTCCCTGGTCTTTGTAGTTGAATCTTTGCTTGAAATTCAAAACTTGACTGAGGGACCTTACAGATGTATGTACTGTATGGGGACAGAGGAAGGGTTAGACATAAGAAAATCATGTTAACCCCTATTATTTCCCAGAGTCCATGTTACATATTCTGTGATTTGTTAAACCAAATTTTACTCCTAAGCTAATTATTTCAGCTTGCTGAATACTTATGCAATAACTATATAGTAGTTAACATATCTAATTAATCTCTATTTTCTTTCCACTGACAGAGTATTGAGTTCATTGTTGACAATAAATTACAATTAAATACATTTTAAATCACACTTAACACAATTTGAAGAGATAAAACGGGTATGAATACTCTGCAAAGCACTGTATACTTAGATTTTAATTGATCACTCAAGCAGAGTTTCATAAAAATAAAACAAATGGTTTAACTTAAAAACAATTGTAACTCATGCATCATAAATTAAATACATTTGTGAATGTATGAGTAAATCTTTAGTTAAAAGGTGCAATATGCATAAATCGCTCTGCCATTTCCTGGTTGCTAAAATTCGAATACTCGCCTAATTTCAGTTTGTGACAAAACAAGGAGTCATTGTACCATCTAAACTGCTGTGAGATATATTTTCCATAATCAAAAATATTGTATTTTCAGCTGTTTGCTGGTGTACAAAAATAAACAAAAACTAAATGTAAGAACTGGAAGAATAAAAATATCGCACATTGAACAATCTACCGCTTCTTAACTTGTTTTCAATGAGAATCATAGATCCATAACTGGTTCGGGTCACCCTAAAAGTTACATATTGTAGCTTTAAAAGGTTTTTAGATTGGGGTTGCAATGTCCTTGAAATTACTTTCAAATAGGCCTATTTATCTGGAACTTATACAGTTTTATGTGATATAGACGCTCTCTAGTGGCCAAAACGGAGGAAAAAAAATAGATCTGAAAACCTACAGCTCCCATAATGCGTTTCTTTATTGCCAACATTTCCGCATTGAAGGCATGCATTTACAGTAGCTAGCTAGGAACTTGTTTCGCCGTATAAAAGCTATACTAACATTACATTTCTTTGTAACCTGTTGATAGCGGCAATGAACAGTGAAGGTATCAAGGCGATATTGCTCGACTTGGATAACACGCTCATTGACACAGCGGGTGCCGGTGGAGTGGCCATTCAAAAAGTGAGTAGCACGGCCGTTTCATGACATTCCATTTCCCCCCCGAGTAAAGTAGGCTTACAGGTACTTGATTCGATTGTCCTTTGCTTGATCAAAACATTCCCTGGGTTGTTTAGGTACATATATTACGAGCAGCATTGATTTCATTGTTTCCTAGGTCACAGAGCTCTTGAAGACAACATTAGACCATGAACACACCATTGCCATTTGTGACAGATTTAAGCACAAGCTCCATCACGAGAATTTTGACCCAGCTGGTGGTAGGACAATAGATGAGGTGCGGATCAGCCACTGGGAGGAGAGCATCCAGGAGGTTATGGGTGGGAGTCCCAGCTCTAACCCCACCCTTGCCAGTGAGTGCTACTACCAATGGAAGAACACTCGCCTGGAGCTTCTAACCATAACACCTCCAGTACTTACCCTGCTGAAGCAGCTGAGGACCAGCCACAAACTGCTGCTGCTGACCAATGGAGAGACCCAGACACAGAGGGAGAAGGTAGTGGCGTTGGGATGTCAGGGGCTGTTTGATGCTGTGGTGGTGGGGGGAGAGCATGCAGAAGAGAAGCCAGCCCGCTCCATCTTCACCCATTGCTTTGGCCTGCTCGCGGTGCAGGCTCACGACTGTGTTATGGTGGGAGACTCCCTGGACACAGACATTGTCGGGGGGTTTAATGCAGGGGTTAGAGCCACAGTGTGGATTAATAACGGAGGGGTGTGTCCACCTGAGGGATCTGTCAATCCAGACTACACCATTCCCTCTGTGCTGGATTTACCTGAGGTGCTGGCCAAATTGAAGTGAAAGTACGGGGAACAATGTCTAAACCAATCATATGAAGATTGTTTCCAAAGGCCTGAGTTAATGAAAACACATTTTTGGGGGTAAAAGGGATTGTCAAAATCAAAATCATCTTATTTTCTTTCATATTCATTCTGGATGGAAGACAAAATTACTTTACAGCAACAATTATTTGCTTACCTACCAAAATTCTGTTTCATTGTTCATCGTCTCTACTCTCTAATGCAGCTAATGTATAATTCTGTCAATTTATGTTATCTGTTGGTGGAGGTAGGTATTACATATAGTTTACTGGAAATATGAAGCTGAAGCCTGTGCACAGGTCCGAAACAACTGAGCCACTTGAATGTGTTGTGATTGTCATTCCGAAAAGTAACGTCTACTTAGTCTAAATGTCAAAACTCACTTTCCCTAGTGGTCACATGAATCAACTTTGTCTAATGCTTAAAGTACACCATCAAAGTTTATTTTCTTACAGAATGTCACTCTAAATAGACTGATTTACAGTATTGTATGCTGATAAATTCTCAGAGGGAAAATGTACTTGATATGATTGTGATGTGTTGTCTCACCTAGCCCCCTTAAGATGAATGTACTAATTATAAGTCTCTGTGTATAGAGCGTCTGCAAAATTACAAATGTTATTTATATATTACAGTTACTGTGTACTATCTTTAAAAATTTTGGTAGATTCCAACTATCCTTTGACTTATCTCTTAACTCAGCCATTATTTATGATAGGTTAGAGACCATTTTTATTTTTCACCTTTATTTAACCAGGTAGGCCAGTTGAGAACGAGTTCTCATTTACAACTGCGACCTGGCCAAGATAAAGCAAAGCAGTGCGACAAAAACAACAACACAGTTACACATGGGATAAACAAACGTACCGTCAATAACACAATAGAAAAATCTATATACAGCGTGTGCAAATGTAGTAAGATTAGGGAGGCAATAAATAGGCCATAGTGGTGAAATAATTACAATTTAGCATTAGCACTGGAGTGATAGATGTGCAGATGAAGCTGTGCAAGTAGAGATACTGGGGTGCAAAAATAAATAACAATATGAGGATGAGGTAGTTGGGTGGGCTATTTACAGATGGGCTGTGTACAGGTGCAATGCTCAATAAGCTGCTCTGACAGCTGATGCTTAAAGGCCGTGAGGGAGATATAAGTCTCCAGCTTCAGTGATTTTTGCAATTTGTTCCAGTCATTGGCAGCAGAGAACTGGAAGAAAGGCAGGCAAATGAGGAGTTAGCTTTGGGGATGACCAGTGAAATATACCTGCTGGAGCGGGTGCTACGAGTGGGTGTTGCTATGGTGACCAGTGAGCTGAGATAAGGTGGGGCTTTACCTTGCAAAGACTTAAAGATGACCTGGAGCCAGTGGGTTTGGCGACGAATATGTAGCGAGAGCCAGCCAACGAGAGCATACAGGTCGCAGTGGTGGGTAGTACATGAGGTTTTGGTGACAAAACGGATGGCACTATGATAGACTACATCCAGTTTGCTGAGTAGAGTGTTGGAGGCTATTTTGTAAATGACATTGCCGAAGTCAAGGATCGGTAGAATAGTCAGTTTTACATGGGTATGTTCAGCAGCATGAGTGAAGGAGGCTTTGTTGCGAAATAGGAAGCTGATTCTAGATATAATTTGGGATTGGAGATGCTGTTTCCAGAATGGTGTCATCTGCGTAGCGGTGGATTAGAGAATCACCAGCAGCAAGAGCAACATCCTTGATATATACAGAGAAAAAGAGTCGGCCTGAGGATTGAGGCAGTCAGAGCAGTTGAATAGGTGGTCGTGGAGCAGCAATGAAATAAAAGGCCACTAAAATGTGTAGTTGTCACAACACAATGCTAGATGTCAGAAGTTGAGGGATTGTGCAATTGGAATGTTGACTGCAGGAATATCCACCTGAGCTGTTACCACAGAATTTAATGTTAATTTTACCATAAGCCACCTCCAACGTCGTTTTAGAGAATTTGGCAGTACGTCTAACCAGCCTCAAATCGCAGACCACGTGTATGGTGTCATGTGGGCAAGCGGTTTGCTGATTTTAACGTTGTGAACAGAGTGGCCCATGGTGGGGTTATAGTATAGACAGGCATAACCTACGGACAACAAACAAAATTGCATTTTAGTCAATGGCAATTTGAATGCACAGAGATAACATGACGAGATCCTGAGGCCCTTTTTTGTTTTTACGGCATATGTGACCAACAGATGCATATCTGTGTTACCAGTCATTTGAAATCCTTAGATTAGGGCCTAATGAAATTATTTCAATTGACTGATTTCCTTATATGAACTGTAATATTTTTGAGAACTTTTGTATTATGCTAATTTGGTTTATGCAGGGGTGCGGACATCGACTCTAGAGGTTTTTAATAAAATGTTACATGTAGTGCTGGGCGATATGGCCTGAAAATCATATAGATTTTTTTCAAATTCATGGCCGATTCACGATATATGTTTGAAGCTGTTGTACAATGAAAGTTCAAATACACTGCATTTCAAACAGTCAGCAATAATCTAAGGAATTCAGGGTGTGTGTAATTAGGCTAAATTTAAGCCCCACTAATAATACACTGCTCAAAAAAAGAAAGGGAACACTTAAACAACACAATGTAACTCCAAGTCAATCACACTTCTGTGAAATCAAACTGTCCACTTAGGAAACAACACTGATTGACAATAAAGTTCACATGCTGTTGGAATAGAAAACAGGTGGAAATTATAGGCAATAAGCAAGACACCCCCAATAAAGGAGTGGTTCTGCAGGTGACTTCTCAGTTCCTATGCTTCCTGGCTGATGTTTTGGTCACTTTTGAATGCTGGTGGTGCTTTCACTCTAGTGGTAGCATGAGACGGAGTCTACAACCCACACAAGTGGCTCAGGTAGTGCAGCTCATTCAGGATGGCACATCAATGCGAGCTGTGGCAAGGTTTGCTGTGTCTGTCAGAGTAGTGTCCAGAGCATGGAGGCGCTACCAAGAGACAGGCCAGTACATCAGGAGACGTGGAGGAGGCCGTAGGAGGGCAACAACCCAGCAGCAGGACCGCTACCTCCGCCTTTGTGCAAGGAGAAGTACTGCCAGAGCCCTGCAAAATGACCTTCAGCAGGCCACAAATGTGCATGTGTCTGCTCAAACGGTCAGAAACAGACTCCATGAGGGCCTGACGTCCACAGTTGGGGGTTGTGCTTACAGCCCAACACCGTGCAGGACGTTTGGCATTTGCCAGAGAACACCAAGATTGGCAAATTCGCCACAGGCGCCCTGTGCTCTTCACAGATGAAAGCAGGTTCACACTGAGCACATGTGACAGTCTGGAGATGCCGTGGAGAACGTTCTGCTGCCTGCAACATCCTCCAGCATGACCGGTTTGGCGGTGGGTCAGTCATGGTGTGGGGTGGCATTTCTTTGGGGGGGCCTCCATGTGCTCACCAGAGGTAGCCTGACTGCCATTAGGTACCGAGATGAGATCCTCAGACCCCTTGTGAGACCATATGCTGGTACGGTTGGCCCTGGGTTCCTCCTAATGCAAGACAATGCTAGACCTCATGTGGCTGGAGTGTCAGCAGTTCCTGCAAGAGGAAGGCATTGATGCTATGGACTGGCCCGCCCGTTCCCCAGACCTGAATCCAATTGAGCACATCTGGGACATCATGTCTCGCTTGATCCACCAACGCCACGTTGCAACACAGACTGTCCAGGAGTTGGCGGATGCTTTAGTCCAGGTCTGGGAGGAGATCCCTCAGGAGACCATCCGCCACCTCATCAGGAGCATGCCCAGTTGTAGGGAGGTCATACAGGCACGTGGAGGCCACACACACGACTGAGCCTCATTTCGACTTGTTTTAAGGACATTACATCAAAGTTGGATCAGCCTGTCGTGTGGTTTTCCACTTTAATTTTGAGTGTGACTCCAAATCCAGACCTCCATGGGGTTGATAAATTTGATTTCCATTGATAATTTTTGTGTGATTTTGTTGTCAGCACATTCAACTATATAAAGAAAAAAGTATTTCATAAGAATATTTCATTCATTCAGATCTAGGATGTGTTATTTTAGTGTTCCCTTTATTTTTTTGAGCAGTGTATAATTATTTCATCAAAATAATTGAACCTACTTCTTTGCAATAATCATGATCTGGCTTTCAAGTCTGTATATATAAAAAATGACCAGAACTATGCCTAATGCAAATTCACTAATAATGACTAACTTCTTGTATCAGCCATTAGAAAATTAACACAGGTCTCAATCTTTCAAGCACAAGTGCTTTATATTTCAAGTTTAGCCAACCTGTATGTATTGATTAGCTAACAAGGGAGAACATTTGAATTGTTATGAACACACCTTTCTGTCCGTCTCCAACTGTTTGAACAGCATGCTAGCCTTTCCACTTTGTTCAGATGTTGAAATCAAGTGACCTACCTCATTTCTCAGAATGAGTTGCCAATTACTTGTATAAATTGTGTTTTATGCTTATTCCACATTTATAAAATACAGACTAGACAGCAAGTAGAACAGTCTTTGGCTAAAATGCTGCTAGCATACATTTTCCAGAATCAACGTTCTTTAATACTGCTGATTTAGTAGTGTCTGCTCTGCGTGCAATTTGAGTAGCTGAGACATAAGAAAGATATTGTTAGAGAAGTTAACTTCTCTATTAGAGAAAATATTGTCTCAATGTGTTTGTATCCATATGACCGATTCTGTTTAACCAAACCTCAAATGTAAATAGTGAGTTGAAACCGCTTGTCAGAGATGAAGTGATCTCTCAACTGTGTTGGTGTGAGTGGCAGGGGGAGGGGCTTGGTGTGTGTAAACAGAGGAAGAGGAGAAGCGCGAGGCTTCACTCTTGCAAAAATATGTCCAAAATAAGCCAATGCGTTTCTACGGGCTTATTTTGGACCTAAGCTTGTCGCCTGCCTTCCCGCCATTTGGGTCAACGGCTCTAATTGTTAGAGCAGCGACATGAGCATCTCGTCATTATATTCAGATCTCTGATGTAAATGGAAGATGCACACAGCACAGAAGGAATGAAAGACACGAGACCAAAAAGACATGATAACAAGCAGACATGAACGCTCATAAAAACAAATTCTTGTGATACAGGCATTTGGAATATTGTGCAAAAACAAATTTGAATTCATCAAATTAATTTGATATATCGCCCTGCTCTAGTCACATGCATGTTCCTGTTCCAAATATCACTGCTTCATTTCACCTTCAGTGCAAAACCTAGGGGCAGGAAGAAGAGCTCTTTCTGGTAGATGAATTTGAGCATCGCAGTCCCGTTATCCAGGTAATGCAGGTTCATATTGATAGCTGTGCACTCCTCCTTCACACAGTGGATGGTGATATCTGGGGAGACAGACAAAGCATAGCTTGATCTTCTGTCTGGATCAAGGTGATAATGAGGGCGGCAGGTAGCCTAGCGGTTAAGTGTTGGGCCCAGTAACCGAAATGTCGCTGGTTCTGTCGATGCGTCCTTGATCAAGGCACCTAACCTAACCTAGTCCTAATTACTCCAGTAAGAGTGTCTGCTGAATGACTAAAATGTAAAATCAATGTTAGGCTACTTACGTCTTAATTACTCTAACACTGCAATGTTCAGCTTGTACATAAACACCCTCCACATACTGTATATTAACTGCCTTGCTTACCATATGGAGTGTATCCTAGCGTCTGTTCTTCCACTTGGGTCTTGACATAGCAATAGGGTAGTTCCTCCTTGGCATGATCAGCATGCGAATAACCTTCTAGATCCCATTCACATTCCTGTTTCAATGAGGATAGAGAGTGTGCCAGAGAAAAGGAGAGATATTGAAATCTAAAGAGTGCCTTTATTTCTGCTTTGAAGCACAAATGATTAGATTGAATAGTTCCCACAGATGTGCTGTGTGGTAGGAAGCATGCCATTCTCCTACCACGGCCTCCTTGTGATGCTCTTTGGGAGGGAGCCCATGCAGGTTACACAGCCTAGACTTCACCATGATGGACACCTGGCCCAGGGACTGCTTGATGATGGCTTTGGGAATCCCATTCACGGACCAGTTGACATCTGTCTGTGATGAATCGCAGCTCAAAACTTAAATTCTTCACAATGGGCAAGTGTGAGTATAGATAAACCGTGTCTTGACAGTCATATACAGTACAATCCGGATTAGCTCTAGAAAACCCTCCTTATCAGTCGGATTTTCAACGGTTAGCTTCGCCCAAAATTGGTTGAGAGAAATACAATTCCGACGCTGGGATTTAACGTTTAGAAACGTCAATAATTATCGCTTGGGAAATGTTTTTTTTAAACCTATGCTCTTATGCCGCTTATCTTTCATTTCAGCATTAATAATATTTTAAAAATATATATATATATACACTTACTGTAGTCGTTTTGGACAGATCAACTGTATTCCTCCAGTTGAATAACTACAGGTCCGCAGTTATGCTTAACGTTACACACAGGTGTTCGTAGCACGCTATATAGCTAATTCACACAGGTAGCCTGTCTTCCATAAACAATCACTGTAACATGGAGATATGGACGTGTGGGAACACTAAACCTATAAAATGTGTGTAGTAATTTAACCTATTTTTTTCTTCAATAATTTCTCAAAAGATGCGTTTTAATGGTCAAAACGAGCGCCCGACCAGAAGACACTATCGTCTATAGGGGCTAAAGCGGTTAACGTCTATGAATGGGGTAGATTCGGATATGGTATGGTTGGGTCAACTGGCAAGCTAACCACAAGCGTTTCCCTCTGATCTCTGATGGGAACACCATCAGGTCCCGGCAGATGCTCCCTTTGCCCACCACTCGTTTATAGATGGTGGCCTCCGCTAACGCCAAGCTGATCCGGTCATTTCTAAGCATAAACTCCAACGGAGGAATGGCCTGAAAAGGAAAATAGAAAACCAACATTTCACAAACTCTAAAACATCTAACCACATGGTTTTAAATGACAGACGATAACTACAACCAAGTTCCTGCTTTAGCTAAGCTAACTTGAACACAGTGAACCTCAGCTCAAAAGTTGGAAGGTAACAGTATGTGGGTCAGATTTTGTGGCGTACTGGGGAGAATGACATCAAATTGAATTGAATCCTTAATTAATTTTTTTTTTTAAGACAATCAGGTAACAATTAACTAGGTCACTTTCTCGCAAATACATATCAGTGACCTTCTCAAACAAAATCGTGTTTTCTTACGTTGCTGCAGGACACTCATATCAGTAGGTCTAACTATTGTATTAGCTAACCGCTAGCTACTTCAAACATTGTGCTTGAAGGGGCACAGTTTACACAGCACTGATTTTCCCACTGCACCTAACGTTACCTGCACAGCACGACACAGACCATCTGAAACTCATTGGTCAAACGACTCAACATATGAGCCTTCGTTAGGTCCTGAAAAGCGAAACGTTGTTTTTCCTTAGATATGCCAAAACCTGGTTCAGTAAAAAAATGTAAGTGTTCTTCCACTACGATGCAAAATCCATGCTTTTTGACGTTTTATTTTCTTTCTTCTTTCTTTCCTTGTTTTAAAACGTTTTATTAAACGGTAACATGTAAAACATAAACAGAACAGGCTGAGGGATTCCACAAATAGGAGAGAAAAAATACAAACCCACCTGAATTCAAATACAGACATGTAGCAAATACATTTTTTAGACATTTTTTTTGTATACATTTGAATGACTCTAAATAGTTTTCCAAATAAGAAAAAGGCATTTTTCTTCATAAATGTTGATTTGTTTGACATTTTTTCCTAATAAAATAAAGAGATTTATGACATACTCACGTTCAATTGTGGAATCAATGTAGTAAAATAATGTCAAACTTAGATATTTAAATTGTTATATGCAATTTGTTGCCAATATATAGTTTTACATCAGTCCAGACCACTTCACTATATAAACAATGACAATAAATTTTCAATAGATTCCATTTCTAGTTCACAATAACTGCATTCACTGGTAGCAGCAGGTATATATTTAGAAATCAATTACACGGATAGAATCTATGGATAATCTTAAAGGAGATCTCCTTTACTTTATTGGTCACCATAAATGTGTGTGGAATGAGCAAAGCACGGCGCCAGTTTACATCAAACGATGAAATCCAACAAAATATCATGGAGGGAATAGACTTCCTGTATAAAATATTCCTTAATAAACAATTGTTGAATAACTTATCTCGTAAACCTATGCCATTCAACTGGATATCGCTTACAATGAGATATTTCAAAATATGCATTATTCTGAATTAAAGATTTTATCCCACTAGGTATAGCTTTTATAAGAGTCATATTCCTTTCTTGAAACCTCAAAGTTGTCTTTCCATAAATTCTCTCCGTGTAAATAGATTCCCACCAATACTAACTAATTGGCTGACAAGGACAATGTTTTTCGAGAACCAGTTACGGTAAAATAACATCTTGTTTCTATGTAATATCGACCTATTGTTGCATATAAAACATTTATGAGGTGAAAAGTTGTGTTTATACACCAAAGCTCAGCACATGAAAGCCTGCATGTGAGAAGTCGCCAGGAACAGGTGCCATTAATAATGGTAATGAGTGGAGGACAGAGGAGCCTCTTAAAGAAGAAGTTACAGGTCTGTGAGAGCCAGAAATCTTGCTTGTTTGTAGTTGACCAAATACTTATTTTCCACCATAATTTGCAAATAAATTCATAAAAAATCCTACAATGTGATTTTCTGGATTTGTGTTTCTAATTTTGTCTGTCATAGTTGAAGTGTACCTATGATGAACATTACAGGCCTCTCATCATTTTAAGTGGGAGAACTTGCACAATTGGTGGCTGACTAAATACTTTTTTGCCCCACTGTATATATATATACACACACACACACAGTTGGAGTCGGAAGTTTACATACACCTTAGCCAAATACATTTAAACTCAGTTTTTCACAATTCCTGTCATTTCATCCTAGTAAAGAATTCCCTGTCTTATGTCAGTTAGGATCACCACTTTATTTTAAGAATGTGAATAACAGTAGAGAGTGATTTATTTCAGCTTTTATTTATTTTATCATATTCCCAGTGGGTCAGAAGTTTACAAACACTCAATTAGCATTTGGTAGCATTGACCTTAAATTGTTTAACTTGTGTCATACTTTTCAGGTTGCCTTCCACAAGCTTCCCACAATTAGTTGGGTGAATTTTGGCCCACTCCTCCTGACAGAGCTGGTGTAACTGAGTCAGGTTTCTAGGCCTCCTTGTTTGCACATGCTTTTTCAGTTCTGCCCACTAAATTTCTATAGGATTAGGTCAGGGCTTTGTGATGGCCACTCCAATACCTTGACTTTGTTGTCCTTAAGCCATTTTCCACAACTTTGGAAGTATGCTTCGGGTTATTGTCCATTTGGAAGACCCATTTGCGACCAAGTTTTAACTTCCTGACTGATGCCTTGAGATGTTGCTTCAATATATCCACATAATTTTTCTTCCTCATGCCATCTATTTTGTGAAGTGCACCAGTCCTTCCTGCAGCAAAGCACCCCCAGAACATGATGCTGCTAGCCCCGTGCTTCACGGTTGGAATGGTGTTCTTCGGCTTGCAAGCATCTCCCTTTTCCCTCCAAACATAAAGATGGTCATTATGGCCAAACAGTTATATTTTTGTTTCATCAGACCAGAGGACATTTATCCAAAAAGTACTATCTTTGTCCCCTCGTGCAGTTGCAAACCGTAGTCTGGCTATTTAAATGGCGGTTTAAGAGCAGTGGCTTCTTCCTTGCTGAGCGGCCTTTCAGGTTATGTCGATATAGGACGCGTTTTACTGTGGATATAGATACTTTTGTACCTGTTTCCTGAAGCATCTTTACAAGGTCCTTTTGCTGTTATTCTGGGATTGATTTGCAATTTTTCGCATCAAAGTACTCTCTAGGAGACAGAACGCGTCTCCAACTGTACATCAGATCTCAGTTGCTCTATGTATTGATTTTGACCGAGTTCGAGAGCATCAAAACTGTTGTATTATGGGTAAACTGTGACCGACTGATTGATAATATTGAGTAGTTATTTATGATGCAAGGTGATTTGTAGATAAGTCAAACTCGACTAGCCTTTAAAGTCAGCTGCAATGCGGAAAGCCTTTGGTGTCAGTGGTCTATTGCGGAGTCAGCATGACTGTCATTCATAGTTGGCAATTATGTACAACAAATTATTATGCTACAATATCTACAGTACGAGTCAAAAGTTTGAACAAACCTACTCATTCAAGGGTATTTCAATTTTTAAAACTATTTTCTACAATGTAGAATAGTTGTGAATACGTCAACACTATTTAATAACACATATGGAATCATGTAGTCACCAAAAAAGTGTTAAACGAATCTAAATATATTTTATATTTGAGATTCTTCATAGTAGGCACCCTTTGCCTTGATGACAGCTTTACACACTCTTGGCATTCTCTCAACCAGCTTCATGAGGTAGTCACCTGGAATGCATTTCAAATAACAGGTGTGCCTTGTTAAAAGTTAATTTGGGGAATTTCTTTCCTTCTTAATGTATTTGACCCAATCAGTTGTGTTATGACAGGGTAGGGTTGATATACAGAATATAGCCCTATTTGGTAAAAGACCAAGTCCATGTTATGGCAAGAACAGCTCAAATATGCAAAGAGAAACAACAGCCCATAATTCATTTAAGACATGAAGGTCAGTCAATCTGGAACATTTCAATAAACCTGAAAGTTTCTTCAAGTGCAGTCACAAAAACCATCAAGCGCTATGATGAAACTGGCTCTCATGAGGACCACCACAGGAAAGGAAGATCCAGAGTTAGCTCTGCTGCAGAAGTTCATTAGAGTTACCAGCCTCAGAAATTGCAGCCCAAATAAATGCTTCACAGAGTTCAAGTAACAGACACATCTCAACATCAACTGTTCATAGGAGTTTTTTTAATTTAACCTTTATTTAACCAGGAAGGGCTCATTGAGATTAAAATCTATTTTTCAAGAGTGCCCTGGCCAAGATAGGCAGCACCAAGTCATTACAAAAAATTGACAGACAACATGAAAAACTACAAGTAATCTAGTAAAAACAAAATAAAAAAAACAGCAAATTAAAAACATTGTAGCCTCAAAATCCTTCATCAGTGATTTAAAAACACCAATAGGGACAAGTTCTTCCAGTTTAAAAGTATTTTGTAAGGTGTTCCAAGACGATGGCGCGGAGTACATAAAAGCCCTTTTGTAACAATCGTGGGTGTGGAGTCAAGGGCAGGAGACAGAGAGTACAATGCTGTGCTCTTTAATTGCACTAACGCACCACAGGGTGCTAACAATAATCACGGCCCCAAAACACAGGGAATGACAAAATGACGACTGAAAAATGCACGACTAGGAACTAACACGTTCCTCTGATACAGAGCCGAAGGTTACAAAGAATAATCCCGCACAACAACCAGGCGGGCCGGCTGTCTAATAAAGACAAACTAATCATACACACAGGTGCTACCAATAAACATACAAGGAGGGGGAGGAAAGACAATCAGTGGCAGCTAATAGGCCGGTGACGACGACCGCCGAGCGCCACCCGACCGGGAAGGGAAACCACCCTCAGTCGGACTCGTGACACCTTTTACCAAATTCAGTTCGGACATTTGGAAATGTTAGCAGGATAAAGTCCGGCAAACGAAGAGAGTACCCACCACATTTCTGAACAATAAAAATGCACAAATAAAAAGGTAGTAAACCCAAAATGGCTTTGTAAATAAAAGTATACCCGTGACTGAGCCTACGGGTGACTAGATAAGGCCAGCCAACCCTGGTATACAAAGTGCAGTGGTGCGTAAGGGTTTTGCAGTTTAAAATAAATCTCAAAGTGCCATGGTAAAGAGTGTCAATTGATCTCAAACACTGAGTGGAAGCATTCATAAATAACATTTCCCCATAGTCTAGTAAATGCATAAATGTAGCTAATACTAGCCTCCTTCTGGCTTCAAAAGAAAAACAGGCCTTATTCCTAAAATAAAATCCCAATTTCAGCTTCAATTTTTTTTGTAAGTTGTTGAATATGCAATTTAAAAGGGAGGTCGTCATCAATTAAAATTCCAAGATATTTATATGAGGTTACAACCTCAATCTCCTTGCCCTGACAGGTAGTAATAGGTGAAAGGTTCAGAGGTCTATTTCTTTCATTAGAAAACACCATTAGCTTAGTTTTGTCAGTATTGAGGATAAGCTTCAATTGACACAAGGTATGTTGAACAGTATAAAAAGCAGTTTGCATGTTCTGGAAAGCTTTTGTAAGAGACGAGGCACAACAGTAAATAACAGTATCATCAGCATAAAAATGAAGTTGTGCATTTGACATTTTTGTTTAAATAATTTAAATAGTGAATAAGAGAGGACCAAGTACAGAGCCTTGGGGCACACCATTCAAGGCAGACAATTTAACAGACATAAGCCCATCAAATTGAGTGCACTGAGTTCCATCAGACAGATAGTTAGCAAACCATGCAACTGCATGCTCTGAAAAACCTACACTCGACAATCTCTGCCTTAGTATAGCATGATCAACTGTATCAAAAGAGAGATCACTAAAAAATGAGACAGTGCTGTTTTTTGTCAATGGCTTCAGTGATATCATTTAAAACCTTTATGGCTGCTATAATTGTGCTATGCTTATTCCTGAAGCCCGATTGGTACATTGATAAAATAGAGTTAGTAAATAAATTGCGTGAATCAGATTCAGATCAGATAGATTGCATGAATCAGGCCTTCATGGTCAAATTGCTGCAAAGAAACCACTACTAAAAGGACAGCAATAAGAAGACTCGCTTGGGCCAAGAAACACAAGCAATGGACAGTAGACTGGTGGAAATCTGTCCTTTCTTTCTTCTGATGAGTATAAATTTGACCAAGGAGAGTGATGGAGTGCTGCATCAGATGACCTGGCCTCCACAATCACCCGACCTCAACCCAATTGAGATGGTTTGGGATGAGTTGGACCGCAGAGTGAAGAAAAAGCTCATATGTGGGAACTCCTTCAAGAATATTGCAAAAACATTCCAGGTGAAGCTGGTTGAGTGTGTGCAAACCAAAGGGTAGCTACTTTGAAGAATATAAAGTATATTTGGATTTGTTTAATACCTTTTTTGTTACATGATTTCGTAAATTTGATGTCTACACTATTATTCTACAATGTAGAAAACAGTAAAAATAAAGAAAAACCTTTGAATGAGTAGGTTTTCTAAAACTTTAGACTAGTACTGTATATTATTTTGTTTCATGTTATATCTAGTGTACATCCCTGGGTCTTATATCACCTTTACACCACAAGAGAAGTCAGGAGACTCAGATCAACAATACATTTTATTCTACATACATTTTTTTATCCAATCAAGTTTTCATGCAAGAGTTTGTGAAACATTAGCTGAAGAAAAACACATAGGCATTCATCTGACTACATACATTACAGTAAAACCTTGTTGACTGGAGGAGAGATTAACATTTCAAATGTGCCAATGTTGCTGTTATGTCTTATACGGATTTCTTTCTTCTTGGCTGCCTTGGTTTAGTGAAAATGTTTGATAATGACAGATTTAAGTCACTTCTTTGTCTCCCATGGCGGTACTCAAAGGAAGTTACACATTGCTCTTTAAAGGCCTTGAAATACCTAAAACTCACAATCATAGCTAGATAAGTAATACTACGGGGGAAAATGACATTCATTTTAGACATAAAAGCAATTTTTCAACTTTGGTAAGAAATAGGAATTCATAAAATACGATGATAATGCAAGTAAGTAAAAATGGGAAAAGTTCAGTGCAAATAAACTGAGGAGAACCAGACATTACAAGAGATTGAACAATTAACAGTCACACAGACCAGATAGCAATAGCCAAATGTATCTTTTTACAATCAAACAAATGAAATACGCAGGAGGTTTATTGCATCTTCCAAACATCAAGAGGCAATTCCCACTGACACCCCTTCCCTTGGCTTGAAAGACATTTTCCTAATTTTGATAATACTGATAATTGTCTTTGGATATTTTCCAATATGTTGAATAATAAAGTTTAGCTCTTACCCAAAAAAATTTAATCTAGAAACAAACCTTTATTTTTTGCCCCTATGATATACAATCTAACTGAACATTCAACGGCAACTACTATATAATATCATTCATAGCCATTGTATGTTTTGACCATGTGCATATCGAATAGATTCGATTTTAGCAGTCATTCACTTGTCCGTACATCATTCCCCATAGCAATCTTGTAAACAAAAGATACAGATTAAAATATAAATGTGCCAATGTTGTCCCTTAAGCGGTGTTTGACTCAAAACATGTTGAAGCATGACCTCAACTAAAATATTTGAAAATGTGTGATAATGAAGAGAAGAGGTAGTGGTTAAAGGGGCAGTCTGCAGTTGTACCCATTGGTTCTTGAAGAATATAACTTGCACATGCCTCATGAGTTAAGTTCAACTGTCGATTCCCATCAGAACCCAAAATACACTATATAGTCAAAAGTATGTGGACAAACTTCAAATTAGTTGACTTAGCTATTTCAGCCTCACCCTTGCTGACAGGTGTATAAAATCGAGCACACAGCCATGCAATCTCCATTCACAAACCTTGGCAGTAGAATGGCCTTACTGAAGAGCTCAGTGAGTTTAAACATGGCACAGTCATAGGATGCCACTTTTCCAATAAGTCAGTTCGTAAAATGTTTGCCCTGTTAGAGCTGCCCCGGTCAACTGTAAGTTCTGTTATTGTGAAGTGGAAATGTTTAAGAGCAACAATGGCTCAGCCTTGAAGTGGTAGGCCACACAAGCACACAGAACTGGACCGCCAAGTGCTGAAGCGTGTAAAAATCGTCTGTCCTTGATTGTAACACATACTACAGAGTTCCAAACTGTATCTGGAAGCAACGTCAGCACAAGAACTGTTCGTCGGGAGCTTCATGAAATGGGTTTCCATGGTCGAGCAGCAGCACACAAGCCTAAGATCTCCATGCACAATGCCAAGCGCTGACTGGCGTGGTGTAAAGCTTGCCGCCATTGGACACTGGCGTGACGAATCACGCTTCACCAACTGGCAGTCCAACAGACAAATCTGGGTTTGGCAGATGCCAGGAGAACGCTACCTGCCCAAATCCATAGTTTGGAGGAATAATCGTCTGAGCAATAATGTCCTGGGGTTGTTTTCCATGGTTCGGGCTAGGCCCCTTAGTTCCAGTGAAGGGAAATCTTAATGCTACAGCATAAAATACATTGTAGACAATTCTGTGCTTCCAACTTTGGGGAAGGCCCTTTCCTGTTTTAGCATGACAATGCCTCTGTGCACAAAGCAAGGTTCATACAGAAATGTTTTGTTGACATCTGTGTGGAAGAACTTGACTGGCCTGCACAGAGCCCTGACATCAACCCCATCAAACACCTTTAGGATGAATTGGTACGCCAGCTGCGAGCCAGGCCTAATCGCCCAACCTCACCAATACTCTTGTGGCTGAATGGAAGCAAGTCCCAGCAGCAATGTTCAAACATCTAGTGGAAAACCTTCCCAGAAGAGTGGAGGCTGTTATGGCAGCAAAGGGGGGGACCAAGTCCATGTTAATGCCAATGATTCTTTTATGAGATGTTCAACGAGCAGGTGTCCACATACTTTTTCAAGGTAGTGTATAAGCTTGGTTTACTCCAATGTTTGTAAACAAAGTACATGTAAACAAACAATAGCCTAAAAACATGGTTATAACTATAATGTTGATATCATGGATGGTCAGTCCTTGCAGCCATAGCTCAGTCTATGAATTTGAGAGTGGTTACATTTTTTCCAGCCGCATCCCCTTAGCCTTTTACCGAAACAGGTGCACTATGTTATTGTTTCAACTACGGATTGCCCCTTTTAAAAGGGACTAACTAATACTTAAAATACATTTTAACAGAGGACAAAAGTAACTTAATCTAAGAGTTAACTGTGGGCAATAATGCTAAAGCCTCTGTAAACTGAACGTGGTCAGGTTGTCTACACTGAATATTACAGTTTAACAGACAGACAAGGGTAGGAAAAACTACTTGTTAGCATGCATGCATTACAACTCCACGTAATATTATGGAAGCTATGCAACACCATAACCAACAGCGCTAGTAGTCTAAAAATCCTTTAAAAAAATAAAAATTATACTAGTGTTGACAAAGTAGTTTGTGGGGTTGAAGCTACTATGTTTACTACAGGTTTTCAAGGAAGCAAGCAAAAACTAACAAGAAACTCACTTTCTATGAAATAGACAATTTTAAAAAGGCAGCTCTTGGCTAAGAACTATCAGTATTAGAGGCAAAAGGGAGAGTCGGCCTACTTGCATTATGACACACAACAGACACAGTAACATGCTTCCACACCGGCATGCAATCTCTATTAAAATCACAAACAAAAACAGATCTACAGCTGTAGTGGAGATCCTCATGCATAACCGTGTAACGGTGTGACTGGTAGAACCTTTAGAAGGTTCAAATGGGTTGAAATGTTCGGAAGTTGCAAAGCTAGTCTCAAATTAAACAGGGGAAGTTTATCTTTAGTCCTTCCACAAATGCTCTTTGTTGACAGAGGAAAAAGGAGTAGTCTGTCTAGGAATCGTTTGTACACTGAATGAACAACACTGACTAAATGAACTTGAATAAAAGTCTGTCAAAATGGAAGAGCTAACACTACACAGCGAGCATGGAATAACAGCTATCAAATAGCTATAATACAATTACAGTAGCAATAAAATATAGCCTATTTTCTGCTTTAATCCTCTTAAAATACAGTACAACAAAAAAACTCTGGGGCTTTGTCAATAACCATGATATGAAGAATGATTTATAGGCAATGTCAGGTATTCATATCAAGATGCAGGAAAGTTTTTTTCCCTCCCCTGATAATGCTAACTTTTGTGGATAAAATCCAAAGATCTCCAAACCCAGAAAAAAAAAAAGACTAGACCACACAGACATACACACTTGCCTGACCGACAATACACAGGCTCACATAACACACGCAGTAGCAGAGGCGCTATGCTAAAATCGACAGGTTGCATCTTTAAGGGGATGTAAGGCACTAAAGTCTGTATAATAAGTGAAGCGTCCCCTCCATCTTCAGAGGTTGTCCATACACAGTCTAGGGTCGCCTCAGTGGCAGCACTGGTTCACAAGGGAAGCTTCTTGTTCTGGGACCCCAAATCTGTCAGTCTGTCGCCAATTAATCTTAATCCTCATCACCATCCGAACATTCACCAAGTCTACACACATTCATTTTCTGCATGCCTGTTCAGGCTTTCCTCTGAAATGCGCTTCCACTGTGGGGGTATGGGGAGGAGAATGTGGTAGCACATACGAGAAAGTCACACAATCTTCAGTAAATCACAAGGGTATTCCCATTCGAGAAAACTTGCCATGCAAGAACCAATGAGATGGCAAAGCTTCCTGGCCTGTGGAACATCTCGGGAAAAGCGTAGGAGTGAGGAGCAGAGGGCAGTGGTTGGAACTTCTGAAGCAGAGGAGGGACTTACAACCGGGTGAATGGGCCCACGTGGAGGGGTCCTCTCAGTTTCGGAGAGGAACAGGATGAGTTGAGAGTGGAAAAGGAGGGGGAGGAGGAGTAAGGAGCGGGGGAGGAGGAAGATGATCGTGGTTCGGAATCATTGTTCAGTGGGAAGACACTGGAGATGGCTATGTCCACGATACCTTGGCATAGCTCCGGGTAGAGTTTCCTAGAGGATGGAGAGAGAGTGCAATTAATAATCAGGCTTAGTGAGATTATACCTGGACAAATGAATGATTCAAAGGACAATTTTACAAGCACATTTAGGTTTACTTGGACGTCAGTGATCAAAAGACACAACATGAATTAAATTACACAGCGGAGAAGCCTTACCACTCCTTCCAGGGTGCAAATATTGTTGACTTATAATGTGTTTATCTGTTTAACATAGCCCTCTAAGCTTTGAACAATGGAACAAACATTTTCAAAATAATTACTCTACCCAAACCTCTCGGTTGGACAGAATGCTTAAAGTTAGTGAGGGAGATATAAGTCTCCAGCTTCAGTGATTTTTGCAATTCGTTCCAGTCATTGGCAGCAGAGAACTGGAAGGAAAGGCAGGCAAATGAGGAGTTAGCTATGGGGATGACCAGTGAAATATACTTCCTGGAGCGCATGCTATGGGTGGGTGCTGCTATGGTGACCAGTGAGCTGAGATAAGGCGGGGCTTTACCTAGCAAAGACGTATAGATGACCTGGAGCCAGTGGATTTGGGGACGAATATGAAGCGAGGGCCAGCCAATGAGAGCATACAGGTCGCAGTGGTGGGTAGTATATGGGGCTTTGGTGACAAAACGGATGGCACTATGATAGACTGCAACCAATTTGCTGAGTAGAGTGTTGGAGGCTATTTTGTAAAATGACATCGCCGAAGTCAAGGATCAGTAGGATAGTCAGCTTTATGAGGGTGTTTGGCAGCATGAGTGAAGGCGGCTTTGTTGCGAAATAGGAAGCAAATTCTAGATTTAATTTTGGATTGGAGATGCTTAATGTGAGTCTGGAAGGAGGGTTTACAGTCTAACCAGACACCTAGTTATTTGTAGTTGTCCACATATTCTAAGTAAGAAGCGTCCAGAGAAGTGATGCTAGATGGGCGGGTGTGGGGAGAGATCGGTTGAAGAGCATGCATTTAGTTTTACTTGCATTTAAGAGCAGCTGTAGGCCACGGAAGGAGCGTTGTATGGCATTGAAGCTCATCTGGAGGTAAGTTAACAGTGTCCAAAGAAGAGCCAGATGTATACAGAATGGTGTCGTCTGCATAGAGGTGGATTAGAGAATCACCAGCAGCAAGAGCAACATCATTGATATATACAGAGAAAAAAAGTCGTCCCGAGAATTGAACCCTGTGGCACCCCCATAGAGACTGCCAGAGGTCCGGACAACAGGCCCTCCGATTTGACACACTGAATTCTGAGAAGTAGTTGGTGAACCAGGCTGTTGAGACTGCCGATAAGAATGCGGTGATTGACGGAGTCGAAAGCCTTGGCTAGGTCGATGAAGACAGCTGCACAGTATTGTCTTTTATCGATGGCGGTTATGATATCGTTTAGAACCTTGAGTGTGGCTGAGGTGCACCCATGGCCAGCTCGAATACCAGATTGCATAGCGGAGAAGGTACGGTGGGATTCAAAATGGTTGGTGATCTGTTTGTTAACTTGGCTTTCGAAAGACTTTAGAAAGGCAGGGTAGGATAGATATAGGTCTGTTAAACAGTTTGGGTCTAGAGTGTCTCCCCCCTTTGTATAGGGGGATGACCGCAGCAGTTTTCTATCCAATACTTAATTAATAATATGCATATATTAGACTGTTTACAAGACCTTTCCAATCATTAGGGATCCCAGACAATACAAAAGAGGTTGAACAGGTTAGTCGTTTGACCGCGGACCCATTACGGACGCAGGCAATGGGGCTGTGGTCGCTGAGATCCTGGTTGAAGACAGCAGAGGTGTATTTACAGGGCAGGTTGGTCAGGATGATATCTATGAGGGTGCCCATGTTTATATGGATTTAGGGTTGTACCTGGTAGGTTCCATGATAATTTGTGTGAGATTGAAGGCATCTATCTTAGATTGTAGGACGGCCGGGGTGTTAAGCATATCCCAGTTTAGGTCATCTAACAGTACAAACTCTGAAGATAAATGGGGGGGGGGGGCAATTAATTCACATATAGTGTCCAGGGCACAGCTGGGGCCTGAAGGGGTCTATATATTATGCGGCAACAGTGAGACTTATTTCTGGAGAAAGGTGGATTTTTAAAAGTAGAAGCACAAACTGTTTGGGCAGAGACCTGGCTATCTTTGCAGTAGATTGCAACTCCACCCCCCTTGGCAGTTCTATCTTGGCAGAAAATGTTGTAGTTGGACATTTCAGAATTTTTGGTGGCCTTCCTCAACCAGGATTCAGAAATGGCTAGGACATCAGGGTTGGCGGAGTGTGCTAAAGCAGTGAATAAAACAAACTTAGGGAGGAGGCTTCTAATGTTAACATGCATGAAACCAAGGCTTTTACAGTTACAGAAGAAGTCAACAAACGATAGCGGCTGGGGAATAGGAGTGGAAATAAAACAATTAGAACTAGCCAAGACAGCAGTAGACAAGGCATATTGACATTAGAGAGAGGCATAAAGCAATCACAAGTGTTGAACAATTGGCTCCTTCATCCCCCTCCTCTCCCCTGTAACTATTCCCCAGGTCATTGCTGTAAATGAGAACGTGTTCTCAGTCAACTTAACTGGTAAAATAACGGACAAATTAAATAAATAATAATAATCAGGAGTGCTAAGACACAAATACTTATTTTCCACCATAATTTGCAAATAAATTCATTAAAAATCCTACAACGTGATTTTCTGGATTTTCTTTTCTCATTTTGTCTGTCATAGTTAAAGTGTACCTATGATGAAAATTACAGGCCCCTCTTTTTAAGTGGGAGAACTTGCACAATTGGTGGCTGACTAAATACTTTTTTGCCCCACTGTATATTACATCAATAAAATCAATTTAGCCTCAAATAAATAATGAAACATGTTCAATTTGGTTCAATAATGCAAAAACAAAGTGTCGGAGAAGAAAGTAAAAGTGCAATATGTGCCATCTAAGAAAGCTAACGTTTAAGTTCCTTGCTCAGAACATGAGAACATATGAAACATATGGTTCCTTTTAACATGAGTCTTCAATATTCCCAGGTAAGATATTTTAGGTTGTAGTTATTATAGGAATTATAGGACTATTTCCCTCTATACCATTTGTATTTCATTAACCTTTGACTATTGGATGTTCTTATAGGCACTTTAGTATTGCCAGTGTAACAGTATAGCTTCCGTCCCTCTCCTCGCTCCTCCCTAGGCTCGAACCAGAAACACAACGACAACAGCCACCCTCGAAGCAGCGTTACCCATGCAGAGCAAGGGGATCAACCACTCCAAGGCTCAGAGCGAGTGACGTTTGAAACACTATTAGCGCACACCCTGCTAACTAGCTAGCCATTTCACATCGGTTACACTAGCCTCATCTCGGGAGTTGATAGGCTTGAAGTCATAAACAGCGCAATGCTTGGCGCACAACGAAGAGCTGATGGCAAAACGTACGAAAGTGCTGTTTGAATGAATGCTTACGAGCCTGCTGCTGCCTACGACCGCTCAGTCAGACACCTGTATGCTCAGTCAGACTATATGCAATGCAGGACACACTAGATAAACTAGTAATATCATTAAACATGTGTAGTTAACTAGTGATTATGATTGATTGTTTTTTTATAAAACAAGTTTAATGCTAGCTAGCAACTTACCTTGGCTTACTGCATTCGCGTAACAGGCACTCTCCTTGAGGCAGGTGGTTATAGCGTTGGACTAGTTAACTGTAAGGTTGCAAGATCGAATCGCCCGAGCTGACAAGGTGAAAATATGTCATTCTGCCCCTGAGCGAGGCAGTTAACCCACCTAGGCCCTAATTGAAAATAAGAATGTGTTCTTAACTGACTTGCCTAGTTAATAAAGGTGTAAATAATAATAATAATAATAATAAAATTAAATAAATAAATATATATAAATAAATAAAAATAATAATAATAAAAAATAAAATAAAAATCGGCCAAATCAGTGTCCAAAAATAACGATTTCCCATCGTTATGAAAACTTGAAATCGGGCCCAATTAATCGGCCATATCGATTAATCGGTCGACCTCTACTTCGGTGACATCGTAACAGAATAGCCTGTTGAGACCACATCGGCGATCACGTCGGCAGTCCAGTCGTGATGGATCAGCTTGGCTCCATGTCGACAATAAAGGGTCCAGGCCAATTAGCAAAGGAGGTATTGTAGCCCTAGAATTAGCTGGTATATGGTCCTAGCTCGAGGCTAGCTGGTGCTTGCTTCGGGACAGAGGCGTTAGCTAACAGTAGCCCCTCGTTTGCAGCTAGCTAGCTGCGATGATCCGGTGTAATGATCCAGAGCGGCAAGAATCTGGTAATATGGTAGAGAGAAGCAGTCCAATATGCTCCGAGTTGATATCGCGCTGTGCAGACTGGCAGGTGTTGTCTGAGCTAAGGCTGGCTGATGACCGGCAAAAAGGTGAAGACTGCTAGCCCGTGGCTAACAAAGACTAGTAGCTAGTTAGCTGGCTAGCTCCGGATGGAAGTTCCAGTTATAAGGAATAAAAATAGCAGATCCGTACCAAATTGGGTGCAGGAAAGTATATTTAGTTCGTAGATAGAAAGTGAGATGAAGAGATATACGAAAAAAACTGCATATGTGTATATGACCACTACGAGGAAAATTATATAAAATAATACTAACTGTGCGCAGGCCGGAGCTCCATTGATCTCGATCAGCCACACCTTGAAGCTTTCGTCCACCATGAAGTCAAAGCCAAAGAGCTGGAAACTCTGATAGGACAGGTGCTTAGTGTTGATGGCTGGCTCAATGCATGTCAAACAGCTCCTAGGAGACCAGACAGATCAACCATTGTCAGGAGTCTGAGTAGTGGTGTAGCAAATACCTGTACATAGCTATTTGTAGAACTATGCATGTTAGGGAAAGGTCATGTTTGCAAGGTCATCTGACAAAAAAAGGGTATTTTTCCATATTCAATTAAGTAAAACACAAACATCACAGCACAGGATGAAAAGTAGCTAGCTACCTTATGATCTGCTTGATCTGAGGTAAAATGCTGGTCTCCAGCACTATGTTGTGGGTGCTCAGCAGGTACTGCCGGAACTCGTCGAAGAACATCTCATTGCCCTCCTCGTAGCGGCCGTAGTTCTGGGAGTGCTCTTTCTGGATGCAGTGGTTAGTCAGGTGGCTGGTCATGTCCTGGAAGTTGGAGTTGTCGTAGGGCTCCGAGGCCGTCCGCAGCACACCCTCCCGGTAAAGGTAGATGTTGTACTGATGGTCCACGAGCACCCAGCTCCTAAGAACGATACAAACCCGCAGAGTTAAAGACTACTGGGTAAAACGCCCGCAATAATATTGCTTCTGTTACTGTTCCTCAGACAGCACGAATTGTGTATTTATAAGGCTATATGGTATTTTGTTGGTAATAAATATGTAATAAACACACAGATGTGCTATCACTCACAAAAATATTAGTATCAGCTGCTTACCTGATGTCAAATTTACGGTTGCCAGGTTGCAGCAGTAGTGGTCTTTCTAGGTACTTCTGAATGACATGAACCTGCCCTTGATTATCAATGAACTCCAGCAATTGATTTGCATCGTAGGATATCAAAATTCCAGCACCTGGAACAAGAAAACCAACCCAAGCCTAATCTTTGTATACAATCCTTGGAATACATATTTTGCCAATAAAGAGTTTGTAACTCACTGGGCAGTCCAAGGAAACGTCCAAAAACATGAGGCAAGCATTAACTTAAAAAAAGAGATTCTTTAGGCAACAATATCATATTTTCCCCATAGTGCCCAACGACTACAGTATCTAGCAGTACTAGCTATCAATAGAAACCCGAGCCTTCAGACATGATGACTGGGATGTACCTTTTGCTCCAGCAGATGACTTGGCAATCCACACTGTTCCCTCTCCGCTTTCCTTTCTTGAGTGATAAGAGGCCAAGAAAACCTCTCTTTCATCTGTCTTGGGGTTACTTTTCAGGTGGCTGATGCCATTCTTTACAGGAGCGACGGGGGTATTTAGGTTAGTAGGATAGATGATGTAGGATTCAGGCAACCAGTTGCTAGGGTCTGAAAGCTCTGGGCTAGTCTTGATTAACCTGCATAATGTAAAGAAAGAGGATATTGATGATATTTACAGCATCAGTGTGAATTTGAGTGTAAATTACAGTATCAGAGTGAAAATTATTACACAAACCTTCTCAATACCAAAGTTCAAATACCTACTTGACTAAAGATGCTTTGCGGCACAACTTGTCTGCTCCTCTGTAATAATTCACCTGTTGCATCAGGCCTGGCTCATGACCTATGGAGGATATACAAACACATGATGAAAAAAGTGATGACAATAGGGCGGTGTAAACACAGGAAAGCATTTTGCACGTTTCTGGTCCTTTTCCCTCTCTGTAGTCAAACTTCAATGTGTCCTACTTGTGGCATTCTCTTACTTATCCGCAGAGGATGTGATTCAGTGACGTCACCAGGATAAGGTTTACATTTCGTAACATAGTAGCCAATATAGTCTAGACTATGGACTCCAGGATAGTCAAGCTCAAAATATTAATCGTAAAGTGAAACGGGTGGGCCACAATTTTTTTTTATTAAGGAACATTATTAGTGGTATAAGGGAATAACTTTCTTGTACTTTATATAATGCAGAAAATGAAGCAGTCCTGGTTAGACTCACAAGGAGGCTGGGAACGATGCAGTGAGTGCCATAATAGTACTGGTGGTGTGTGTGTATCTACTATGGGCCTACATTATAGATCTCTACATTAACTGTTTCATGCGACACAATTCATGGGTTCAATTTGAGGGTGAGAACAAGAATACTGCACTCCAACAAAAGGTATTCAAAGCCATGCAATACCATTTACTGAGTATGCCAAAAGTGCTACTCTTACCAAGCCGTCCAAATGGCAGTCTGTTCCGTTCGCCCAACATCAAATTGAATCTGGGATTATCCCTTTTCAGTCTCTTCCATTGTCCAGTTGCGACGAGAATGTTGGAGACTTCAGCATAAATGGTGCTGTTCTCGTCTCTTGCGACAAATGTATACATCGGTGCATTCATATTACAACAATAGTATATGTGCAAAAGCACACAACAAAACGAATTATTAGCTAGCTAGCCCAGGTGTGGCTATTGAATTTAGCAGACTGGCTGGCAAACGCTATCTCGCGGACGGATGTGTCTGTGGCATGATGAGACAGTCATATCCAGGTTCTGAAAAAAGTGATTCGCATGTTCTTGTTACTGGTGAATGTCTTTCAAGATCACAAAAGTCCAAACTACTTCATGTTGCATGACTCTCGCCTGACGTTACGTTTCAGTCATGGGTGCCCAGATTTAGGGTGTGCCTGACTAACGACGTTAACGTTACTTGGTCCCACGTCTAGCTGAGATCCTCTGGCTTCTCCTATCTGGCTTGCTTTGCTAATGTTACGTAGCTGAATATATTTCTTAAGTGTTGTTTAAATCGTTATCTATGTAAACTGGTACTTTACTAAGATTTTAGCTGTTTAACTTGGAGACAAAACAACGACCAATGAAAAGAGATTCACATTTTCCAGTAAATGTTATTTAAGCTTTCAAGACAACTGGGAAGTCGAAAAATAAGAACTCAAATCATGACGTCGAAATGGAAAGGCTGCGCTCTTGAAAGATGTCAGAGTTTCCGACTTGGAATTTCGACTTCGATGACGGTTCAAACGATTGTTCCCAGGCGGAGCTTGTTTTCCCCCCAAAGTTCCCAGTTGTCTTGAACGCGCTGGAGTAAATCGGAGATTTCCGAGTTCACAGTTGTGGTTATTGTAGTCTTTATATTCTGGTACCTCACTTAAGGTAATTAAATGAAATACCTTCTGCAGATTCAAAATCAACAGTTATATTTAGATTTCAACGGTATATTTCCTCATAACAACAGCAATTTATAACGGAAATGTTTATGTACAGCATATCCCGGTGAGGACCCCCATTTTAGAGAGGTAAATTGCTAGATATGTTTATTTTTTTATTACTCATTTTTGTGTATATTTGTTATTTTATTTTTTATTTTTAGTAGCTAGATAGTTTAGCCAGGCCAGGGTTTTAGCTAAAGCACATGTATTGTAGTGATTTTCACAGAAAATGTACTACTACGGCATTAACGTCTGTTACATTTTGTAAATAATGCTGAGCGATGAGTGCTTTTTTTTTTCTTTTTTAGCGATGAGTGCTTTTCTAGGTCGTTGGATTATTTAGTGTCATATTTATACATCCGATTAAATATCAGCCTCATTTTTGAACGTGGCACGTGTATAACTACAACCAGTTAGCAAGCCGCATATTTCAGAATTTCCTAGTTCCGACGAGCACATTCGCAGTCGTCACTAGTTACCATGGCCACAAATTCGACAAATCAGACGAGTGAGTGTGATGTTTGATAACGCGTGATCCATATAATAAAACCAAATATTCTACATGCAAAGTGATAATCGGATGTCTTATTCAAACCCAGTTTGCAAGTTTATCATGATGTTTGCCCTTACTCATAGTAACTTGTTTTAACCCAAAATATTGTAGTGCAATATTACGTGTCTCTTTCCTTGTAGAATGTTAACAGCTGCATAGAACACATTGTATTGCTAAAATGCGCAAACTTAATAGCTACACTCACCTACACAGGATACACTATCCCTCGTGCTGGCCTTCACCAAACCGGTAAATTGCATTCTAACTATAGCTGCACTTCTTCACATGGCCAGACTTATAGCAGTCTTCTCCCCCTTTAATGCTCATTCTTGAAAAATGTCATAAGGTCTGAAATAGACACCAGAGTCGACATACTGTACAAACAATTATCTACGCTAAGTAATACAAAAATATTATTTATCTACTGCTCTGCTAACTAGTTCAAGTGTAGTCAGTGGCTAGCCAAGACAGAAATTAAACACTTTATTCAATTCAAAATAAAGTTTTATTTGTCACATACACATATTTAGAAGATGTTATTGCGAGTCTAGAGAAATGCTTGTGTTCCTAGATCCAACAGTGCAGTAGCATCTAACAATTCACAACAATCTACACAAATCTAAAAGTATTTATTTCAATACAGCACATGGATTCAACATGGATTAGGCACAGGTATCTGATCGCACTAATGAACGAAGTTGAAAGCGTTGGCTAGAGATGATATGCATGAGCTTCCTGCAGGAATTTGTAGTCTTGCTGAGGATGCTAATTAGCATTTAGATTTTTTTAGGGTACATTGAGACAAATATATTGATAAAACTCACCTTGTCTGAGAAAGAATTACACCAAACACATACTGTACTTAATTTGAAGTGTTTGTAAAATTCACCATCTAAAAAATGAATGGTGGAAAGACAATTGGAACCTTTGCTGTGTTTGGCCGCTGTGTCTGACTACAGCTGCATTGTTTTTAAAATGGCATTTAAACAAACGGACAAGTAAAACATACACTTTCACATAAATGTTCACATTATTTTTTTATTATTTTCTTTTAGCCTATTTAAGATAATTTCGACCCAGTTGATTTATTTGGCACTTACTAAGGTCATTTATTTGTTTTACATCTTAAATAAATGCAGCTATAGACTTTTCCTTACAGTAGGTAGATATACTTTTTCATATCTACATTAAAACCAGGAAAGTAAAGCAGATAACGTGGGAGATGTTTATTATCACCTTGCAGTCCATCTTTTTTTTTCACCAGTTTCCATCTCTGTGCAAAGGCATGGTCTTCAAGCTATGGAAGATGGCAAAACATTTTATTATAATAATTTATTGGAATTGCATGGCACTTTTCTAAACACCCAAAGCTCTTTGCAGTGTTTCCTTCGAAAGGTCGTCAAATGAAAGGCACTCCAATATGAAGTTGTTTACTAAAAGAAAAACGTGTCAGTTTGTCAATTTTATGAGGTTGGAGAAATTACATGTTCAGCTACTTATGATAATTTACAACTAAGGAATAATGTTTATCTTCTCTCAATTGGCTGCAAGGCTGACTGATCTACAAATAACTTTGCATCATAAATAACTACTCCATTTGTTGATCAGTCAGTCACAATATACCCATGATACACTACAGTTTTTGATCTTCTCGAACATGGCCATTGACTTCTCAAACCCCAAACTGGTCTGCATCGTCTCTTTTGCAAGCGTGCCTGAAAGTCTCGCGATGTTGCGCCTCTGGGTTTAGAAACTCTTAAGGGTCAAAAGGTTTTGATAGAGAGTATTTTTTTGTCTAAAAGAAACCTCTATTTTGGTTGTTTGAAATGGATACAGATGAAATCTCTGAATGAATGTGCAGATTTAATGTATCTTATTCTCTTGAGAGTATGGCCTAATAATGGTCAGTTGAGTTTGCCTCCTATTCAATCAATACCCAGCAGATCTTATAAATGAAATTATGAGACATGAAGTGAAATACAATGCACAGCCATGTCCGGGGTCCAAGCCTGTTTGGACACATGGCTAGACATGACTGATTGACTAGACTGGGCTGACTACACTTGACTGGACTAATTAGACCTGAACATACTGGACTGGTCCGGATTATCCCCAATTAAACAAAGTATATTTGAATTCCCACAGTACACTATAATTTTTCTGCTATTAGCTACAGTGGCAAGACAAAGTATGTGAACCCTTTGGAATTACCTGGATTTCTGCATAAATTGGTCATAAAATTGGATCTGATCTTCGTCTAAGTCACAACAATAGACAAACAGTCTGCTTAAACTAATAACGAACAATTTCTGCTGAGCTTTAAATGGCAGACAGATAACCTAACATTCTCCTGCAAAATGTCTTGATAAACTTCGGAATTCATTTTTTTCCATTGATGATTGCAAGCTGTCCAGGCCCTGAGGCAGCCCCAAACTATGATGCTCCCTCCACCATACTTTACAGTTGGGATGAGGTTTTGAGGTTGGTGTGCTATTAGCTACAGTAGCAAGACAAAGTATGTGAACCCTTTGGAATTACCTGGATTTCTGCATAAATTGGTCATAAAATTGGATCTGATCTTCGTCTAAGTCACAACAATAGACACACAGTCTGCTTAAACTAATAACAAACAATTACATTTTCATGTCTTTATTGAACACACTGTGTACACATTCGCAGTGCAGGTTGGGAAAAGTATGTGATTAACTGGTTGACCCTCCTTTGCCAGCAATAAACTTAACCAAACGTTTTCTGTAGTTGTGGATCAGACCTGCACAATGGTCAGTAGGAATTTTGGACCATTCATCTGTACAAAACTGTTTTAATTCAGCAATATTCTTGGGATGTCTGGTGTGAACCCCTCGAGACCATGCCACAGCATTTTATATTGGGTTGCGGTCAGGACTCCGAAGGAGTATTTTCTCCTGAAGCCATTCTGTTGTTGATTTACTTCTGTGTTTTGGGTCGATGTCCTGTTGCATCACCCAACTTCTGTTGAGCTTCAAATGGCAGACAGATAACCTAACATTCTCCTGCAAAATGTCTTGATAAACTTTGGAATTCTTTTTTTCCATTGATGATTGCAAGCTGTCCAGGCCCTGAGGCAGCCCCAAACTATGATGCTCCCTCCACCATACTTTATAGTTGGGATGAGGTTTTGAGGTTGGAGTGCTCTACCTCCCCCCCCCACACACACACACACATAGTGTTGTGTGTTCCTTCCAAACAACTAAAATTTAGTTTAATCTGTCCACAGAATATTTTGCCAGAAGCGCTGTGGAACATCCAGGTGTTCCTTTGCGGACTTCAGACGTGCAGCATTGTTTTGTTTTTGGAAAGCAGTGGCTTCTTCCGTGGTGTCCTCTCCGGAACACCATTCTTGTTTAGTGTTTGACTCATCAACAGAGGTGTTAGCATGTTCCAGAGATTTCTTTCAGTCTTTAGCTGACACTACGATTCCTCTTAACCTCATTGAGCACTCTGTGCTGTGCTCCTGCAGTCATCTTTGCAAAACGGCCACTCCTAGGGAGAGTAGCAACAGTGCTGAACTTTCTCCATTTCCAGACAATTTGTCTTACCATGGACTGATGAACATCAAGGCTTTTAGAGATACTTTTGTAACCCATTCCAGCTTTATGCAAGTCAACAATTCTTAATCTTAGGTCTTCTGAGATCTCTTTTGTTCGATGCATGGTTCACAATCAGGCAATACTTCTTGTAAATAGCAAACTCAAATTTTGTGAGTTTTTTTATAGGGCAGGACAGCTCTAACCAACATCTACAATCTCGTCTCATTGATTGGACTCCAGGTAAGCTGACTCCTGTCTCCAATTAGCTTTTGGAAAAGTCATTAGCCTTGTGGTTCACATACTTTTTCCAACCTACACTGAATGTTTACATGATGTATTCAATATAGACAAGAAAAATACAATAATTTGTGTGTTATTAGTTTAAGCACAGTGTGTTTGTCTATTGTTGTGACTAAAATGAAGATCAGGTCAAAGTTTAAGACTAATTTATGCAGAAACCCAAGTAATTCCAAGGGGTTCACAGACTTTTTCTTGCCACTGTATATCTTCACCACCAGATGGCACCATGGACTATCATTGAGCTTTGTAAGATGGGAGGGCACAGGATTCTGCCCAATTTGAGTATAGTGCTTTACACCTATCCTACATAAGTGTTAAACATAAGTCCAATCTAGCCCTCCACATAGCTACATAGATCTACAAATCACTGCTTTGTTGAAGGACGAGAATCGGGAGGAGTGACGCCACCTGATGTATGCCAAGCTTATGTACATGTTGCAGCAGTGTGTAGTAAGGACTGATTCCAATATGTAAGAAGTGTGTAGGTCAGGAGGGCAGGAGACAAAAGAGTGTGTAGAATCGTTGGAAAAAGCTGTATGTCAACTGTGGGGGTTCCCTGGGGATCAGAAGTGTCAGGTGCAAGAGAGACAGGTAGAGGTTGTCAGGGTCAAAGTGCAGAAGGTGTCATATACTCATGCATGGAGGAGAGGGGAGGATGATGGCCAAGGATAAGAGATCAGTTCCCTGTGAGTAGTAGGCCAATACAAAGTGATCTGAATAATATGTCATGCAGTACGGTTGGCTTCTTAGCATCATGTTTTTATAGAAGGGTGGGATATAGGTGCAGGGTTAGTTAGTGATGCAACCCCCCCACCCCCCTTTTTAACTTCCCTTTTCACCACAGCCAGCACACAGTTTTTTGTATCACAAAGTAAGTGTAACGTGATCGACTACAACAGTGAGGCTGCTGAGGGGAGGACTGCTCATAATAATGTCTGGAACGGGAACAAATGGAATGATACTGTTCCACTAAATCTGCTCCAGCCATTACCACAAGCCTGTCCTCCCCAATTAAGGTGCCACCAACCTCCTGTGGACTACACACTCCCGCACAGTAGGTGGTGGCATGCACATTCCAATTGTTGGTGGCCACAATAAATTAATGACACAAAAAAAACAGGTACAGTCAGGGCTGGCTCCAGGCATAAGCGACATAAGCGGAATAGTAGAATGCACATGGTGCAAGTTATAAATTTGGTTATGTCAGTCAATGACAGTCACTCAATTAGCCATCTCAGCTAACTATTTTTTTAATTTGTAAATTAGTCTAGACAGCTATCATGTCCGAATACCGACCGGTCACACATTGCACTTGCCCAGGGGCCCTGACCTCCAGGGGGCTCCTTTTATTTAGTTAGTTATTCTCACTCAGATATCATTAACATGGCTTAAGTCACGGCAAAATGTGTAGAATTGCGGGAAATGAACTTCAAAATGGAAAAAAACATTATCTCCACCCCATGGCAAAATGGTAGAATTTCATGAAATTTGTTATAAAATTGCTAAATGTTCTCTCCAATGCTCTCTCAAATGTTCTACCCTGATGAAGACAGCTTGGCTGTCGAAACGTTGGTATTACATTTTTGCATCTGAGCTCCAAGAGTGTGCGGCTCTCTTTTATTTTTATTTTCAAATGTTCTCTCCACCCCATGGCAAAATGTGTGGAACTGCAGAAAACTTGTTTTAAAACTGAAAAATATATCAAACATTTTGGAGGAACTCAGTCGGGGTCTCAACTTACTGAGTTAGAATAGTAGAATACACAAGGTGGAAGTTCGGGCCATGTAAGGGCCAGGTGAAAAAGTTATTTTTGCGCATATTATATTGCCTATAGGGCGCAAAATTGCTGGTACCATGGCTGGCAAGTGAGCTGCATCACTAAAATAACATGGCGGGACTGCAGTTGGGTTTGGGACCAGTTCTTGCGGTAGCGGGTGGGAGTCAGACGGAGTGTGGTATGAAAAGCTGCAGATGCAGGCTGGCGGGAGCGGAATGAAGAGATTGGTCCATGACAGTGAAGCCTGTAACGTTAGAGCTGTTTATTTCTATGTTAGTGTGAAAAGTAGGGAATTAGCTAGGGAAACTGACAGATCAATAACATTATATTGCCATACTCTCTAATAAAAACTCACATTGCACTGAAAAAACATCAGAATATCAATCTTTAATCATTTGGCTGATGGTTTTATCATTTGATTCAGGTCTAGTGTGAGTGAGGCAGAGCTAACGTTAGCCAACATTTGGCCAGCTCTTTCTCTCTAACGGTACATCATCTGGCGAAAGCTAGCCAAGTTAATTTACTTCTGTTGAAACTGGAAAAAATTAAGGCTAAAAAACATTTCCATACAAACAACAGCTGTAATATAGTAATAATAGCCACTTCATATTGCTATCTGACAGAGAGCTAGAGGATAGAGCTGACCTGGCTGTTGTAGCTACTAGCTAGTATAGCTAATTCATTCACCTCAGTTGAGAGGGGATGAAACATTAGCTAACGTTACAATACTATCTCAGCACTGCGAATAAACAGTGGTTTAGTTTATTCTGTTAAGTTAAACAGCAGTTACATTGCCAGCTACATCAGTCAACTAAAGAGTAGCCAGTTTCTGCTCTGCTTGCCTTCCAGAAGCTTTGCCTTCACACAGCCTGTCAGCCTGCTCTGTAGTGTCCACGCAGTCCTAAATCCAGCCGGCTGAACACACTAAACAGCCCACCCAACCACTCGAAGGCATCCGCATGGTACTTAAGCACGCCGCTTTTTGTATCACATTGCAATGATAAAACTGGGGGGGACAAAAAAGCAATTTCAGAATGTGGGGGGGGGACATGATCCCCCATCCCCAGTGAAAGTTGCACTCCTGTCAAAAACGTACAAGAATGTTTTAAGAGAACGTTGCTTTTAGTATAAACCAGTCTGCAACGTTACAAACGTTCAAGCTAACTGAACGCACCCATGGTGTGGTGCCTAGTTTTTTTTTAAATCCTGCAGTACCTCCAGGCACAAGGTTGCCTACCCCTGCTCCAGGGTCCTGTGGTGAACAGACTGCTGTGCAAGGTATTGGGCAACAGCTTTCTTCTAGGGCCCATATTCACAAAGTGTCTTAGAGTAAGAATAATGATCTAGGATAACTTCCCCCTTGTCAATGTAATTTTACTTGGTGTGAAGGCTAAACTTATCCTATCTGTATGGTTGAAAGAGATGGGGCAAAAGGAGTTTACGAATAAGTCTGGCTGCACATCTGCCTGGCTGACTTATGTGACTTAACTCAACAAAAAAATAAGAAACTGTATTATGAAGCCAAGATCAATGATATGGGGCGGCAGGGTAGCCTAGTGGTTAGAGTGTTGGACTAGTAACTGGAAGGTTGCAAGTTCAAACCCCCGAGCTGACAAGGTACAAATCTGTCGTTCTGCCCCTGAACAGGCAGTTAACCCACTGTTCCCAGGCCGTCATTGAAAATAAGAATTTGTTCTTAACTGACTTGCCTAGTAAAATAAAGAATGGTGGAAAGAAACATTGGAGTACTTTAAATGAAATTATGGACAGAAAGACCAATTCAACTCCATTTTTCATCAAATCAGATGGCTTATTTGTCACAAAACCATTTGATGTTTCCAATTATTTTAATGATTACTTAATTGGCAAATTGGGCAAACTTAGGCAGGAAATGCCAACTACGAACAGTGAGCCATCTTACTCATGCATAAGAATGCAAATAATGAAAGAAAACCATTGCAAGTTTGAATTTTGTAAAGTTAGTGTGGGAGAGATGGAAAATGTATTATTATCAATCAATAATGACAAAACTCCTGCCATTGACAACCTAGATGGAAAGCTACTGAGGATGGTAGCTGACTTTATAGCCACTCCTATCTGTCATATCTTTGTCACGTTCTGACCTTTATTTCCTTTGTTTTGTCTTTATTTAGTATGGTCATGCGTGATTTGGGTGGGCAGTCTATGTTTGTTTGTTCTATATTTTGGGTATTTATATGTTTTGGCCTAGTATGGTTCTCAATCAGAGGCAGGTGTCATTAGTTGTCTCTGATTGAGAATCATACTTAGGTAGCCTGGGTTTCACTGTGTGTTTGTGGGTGATTGTTCTTGTCTCTGTGTTTGCACCAGATAGGACTGTTAGGGTTTTCACATTTCTTGTTTTATGTAGTCAGTTGTTCATGTGTACATTACGTATTAAAAAGAACCATGGACACTTACAACGCCGCATATTGGTCCTCTGATCCTTTTCGCCTCTCCTCTTCGGAAGAAGAGGAGGAAATCCCTTACAATCTTTAATCTGAGCCTATTGAAAAGTCTTTGTCCTCAGACCTGGAGGGAAGCCAAGAGTAGTAAAGCTGGTTCTAACAACAGACCTATTAGCTTGCTAACAGCAAATTGTGTTTGACCAAATACCAATGCTATTCCTCTGTAAACAACTTAACAGACTTTCAGCATGTTTATAGAGAAGGGCACTCAACATGTACTGCACTGACACAAATTACTGATGATTGGTTTAAAGAAATTGATAAGAAGATTGTGGGAGCTGTACTGTTAGATTTCAGTATAGCCTTTGATATTATTGACCATAACCAGTTGTTGAGAAAACGTATGTGTTATGGCTTTTCAACCTCTGCCATATCATGGATTCAGAGCTATCTATCTTATAGAACTCAGAGGGTTTTCTTTAATGGAAGCTTCTCTAATGTCAAACATGCAAAGTGTGGTGTACCACAGGGAAGCTCTCTAGGCCCTGTACTCTTTTCTATTTTTACAAATGACCTGCCACTGGCATTAAACAAAGCATACGTGTCCATGTATGCTGATGATTCAGCCATACAGTGCCTTCGGGAAGTATTCAGACCCTTTGACTTTTTCAATATTTTGTTATGTTATAGCCTTATTCTAAAATGGATTTGATTTAAATAAATAAAAAACATCCTCAGCAATCTACACACAATATCCCATAATGAGGAAGTGAAACATGTTTTTAGAAATTTTAGCAAATAAAAAAACATTAAAATAATGAAATACCTTATTTACATATGTAAGTATTCAGACCCTTTGCTATGAGACTCAAAATGTTAGCTCCTGTGCATCCTGTTTCCATTGATCCTCATTGAGATGTTTCTACAACTTGATTCGAGTCCACCTGTGGTAAATTAAATTGATTGGAAATTATTTGGAAAGGCACACACATGTATATATAAGGTCCCACAGTTAACAGTCCATGTCAGAGCAAAAACCAAGCCATGAGGTCAAAGGAATTGTCCGTAGAGCTCTGAGACAGGATTGTTTCGATGCACAGATCTTGGGAACGGTACTAAAACATTTATGCAGCATTAAAGGTTCCCAAGAACACAGTGGCCCCCATCATTCTTAAATGGAAGAAGTTTGGAACCACCAAGTCTCTTCCTAGAGCTGGCCGCCTGGCCAAACTGAGCAATCGGGGGAGAAGGGCCTTGGTCAGGGAGGTGACCAAGAACCCAAGCTTGTAGCGTCATACCCAAGAAGACTTGAGGCTGTAATCGCTGCCAAATGAATTTCAACAAAATACTGAGTAAAGTGTCTGAATACTTATGTAAATGTGATATTTCAGTAGATAACATTACGCGGTATTGTGTGTAGATTGATGAGGGGGAAAACAATTTAATCAATTTTCGAATAAGGCTGTAACGTAACAAAATGTGGATAATGTTAAGGGGTCTGAATAGTTTCCAAAGGTGCTGTATGTATATATACAATACCTGTCAAAAGTTTGGACACACCTACTCATTCAAGGGTTTTTCTTTATTTTTAGTATTTTCTACATTGTATAATAATAGTGAATATATCAAAACTATGAAAGAGCACATATGGAATCATGTAGTAACCAAAAAGGTGTTAAACAAATCTAAATATATTTTAAATTCTTCAAAGTAGTCACCCTTTGCCTTTATGACAGTGTTGCACACTCTTGGCATTCTCTCAACCACCTTCACTTGGAATGCTCTTCCAACAGTATTGAAGGAATTCCCACATATGCTGAGCACTTGTTGGCTACTTTTCATTCATTCTGCGGTCCAACTCATCCCAAACCATCTCAATTGGGTTGCGGTCGGGTGATTGTGGAGGCCAGGTCATCTGATGCAGCACTCCATCACTCTCCTTCTCGCTCAAATAGCCCTTACTTAGCCTAGGTGTGTGTTGTGTAATTGTCCTGTTGAAAAACAAATGATAGTCCCACTAATCACAAACCAGATGCTATGGCGTATCGCTGCAGAATGCTGTGGTATACATGCTGGTTAAGTGTGCCTTGAATTCTAAATAAATCACAGACAGTGTCATCCAGGCTGTATCACATCCGACCATGATTGAGAGCCCCATAGGGCAGCGCACAATTGGCCCAGCATCGTCCAGGCTTGGCCAGGGTAGGGCGTCATTGTAAATAAGAATTTGTTCTTAACTGGCTTGCCTAGTTAAATAAAGGGTAAATAGAATAAATAAAAACCAGAAAAGCACCCCCACCCCATCACACCTCTTCCTCCATGCTTCGCGGTTGGAACTTCACATGCAGAAATAATCCGTTCAACCTTTTCTGCATCTCACAAAGACACAGAGGTTAGAACCAAAAATCTACAATTTGGCCTCGTCAGACGAAAGAACAGATTTCCACCGGTCTAATGTCCATTGCTTGTGTTTCATGGCCCATGCAAATCTCTTATTATTGGTGTCCTTTGGTAGTGGTTTCTTTGCAGCAATTAGACCACGAAGGCCTGATTCACACAGTCTCCTCTGAACAGTTGATATTCAGACGTGTATGTTATTTGGACTCTGTGAAGCATTTATTTGCGCTGCAATTTCTGAGGCTGGTAACTCGAATTAACTTATCCTCTGCAGCAAAGGTAATTTTGGGTCTTCCTTTCATGTGGCAGTCCTCATGAGAGGCAGTTTTATAATAGTGCATGATGGTTTTTGCGACTGCACTTGAATAAACTTTCAAAGTTGTTGAAATTTTCCCCATTGACTGACCTTCATGTCTTAAAGTAATGATGGACTGTTGTTTCTCTTTGCTTATTTGAGCTGTTCTTGCCATAATACGGACTTGGTATTTTACCAAATAGGGCTATCTTCTGCATACCACCCCTACCATGTCAATACACAACTGATTGGCTCAAACGCATTAAGGAAAGACATTCCACAAATTAACTTTTAACAATGCACACCTGTTAATTGAAATGCATTCCAGGTGACTACGTCATGAAGCTGGTTGAGAGAATGCCAAGAGTGTGCAAAGCTATCATCAAGGCAAAGGATGGCTGCTTTGAAGAATCTAAAATATATTTTGATTTGTTTAACACTTCTTTTTTGTTTACTACATAATTCCATGTGTTATTTCATAGTTTTGATGTCTTCAATATGATTCTACGATGTAGAAAATAGTAAAAAATAAAGAGAAACCCTTGAAAATAGTAGGTGTGTCCAAACTTTTGACTGGTACTGTATATATAATGTTTTTTAAAATGATCTTTAACTCGTCATTGTTGAAAAAGGACATGTAACCACTTCACTGTTAGTCTAAACCTGTTATTTACGAAGCATGTGACAAAACATTGGATTGGATTTGAAACACGAACCAATTTGCTGTGATTTATGATTACAATGGATTTATTACGAATAAATGTGATATTTGAGGCTTTCTCTAATTGATCGTACTATGTGTACACACATTATGATTTCCGTTTGTGTGTGTGATATGGAGGTTAGCTACGTGTTTATTTCGACATTATAGAATAATTACTTTTATAAACAATGGCAACACTCAATCAATCAAATGTATTTATAAAGCCCTTCTTACATCAGCTGATGTCACAAAGTGTTATACAGAAACCCAGCCTAAAACCCCAAACAGCAAGCAATGTAGGTGTAGAAGCACGGTGGCTAGGAAATACTCCCTAGAAAGGCCAGAACCTAAGAAGAAGCCTAGAGAGGAACCATGCTATGAGGGGTGGCCAGTCCTCTTCTTGCTGTGCCGGGTGGAGATTATAACAGAACATGGCCAAAATGTTCAAATGTTCATAGATGACCAGCAGGGTCAAATAATAATTATCACAGTGGTTGTAGAGGGTGCAACAGGTCAACACCTCAGGAGTAAATGTCAGTTGGCTTTTCATAGCCAATCATTCAGAGTATCTTTACAGCTCCTTCTGCCTCTAGAGAGTTGAAAACAGCAGGTCTGGGACAAGGTAGCATGTCCAGTGAAAAGGTCAGGGTTTCATAGCCACAGGCAGAACAGTTGAAACTGGAGCAGCAGCACAACCAGGTGGACTGGAGACAGCAAGGAGTCATCAGGCCAAGTAGTCCTGAGGCATGGTCCTAGGGCTCAGATCTTCAGAGAAAAAGAGAGAGAGAAAAAGACATAAAACATAAAAAACTCACTAAATCAACCAATAATGCCATGTTGATCTGAGCCTCGCTGTTAGAAAACCACATAAGTGTCCGACTTCCGGCTGTCACAGATGCACCTCGCCCGACTTTACTCCTCGACTTCCGACTACAGTCACTAGCTAGCTATCTTCTTCTTCTCCGATGTCATGGAGGTCTGCAAACAATCATTTAAGTGTATTTCCCCACCTCCAGTGCTGGAATGTACGATCACTCATGATCTTCACAATTCTGTACTACCATGAAAATAAAATAAAAACCAAATAAATCCCTACTAACTTCTACCACACCCCCCCCCCCCCCCCCCGGCAAAAAAAACCTCCCCAACACCCTACCACATTAAAACTTGATCTACAGTGGGGCAAAAAAAGTATTTAGTCAGCCACCAATTGTGCAAGTTCACCCACTTAAAAAGATGAGAGAGGCCTGTAATTTTCATCATAGGTACACTTCAACTATGACAGACAAAATGAGAAATAAAATCCATCAATCACATTACAGGCCTCTCTCATCTTTTTAAGTGGGAGAACTTGCACAATTGGTGGCTGACTAAATACCTTTTTGCCCCACTGTATGTAGTGCTGAAAAACACAACTTTTCGGACTGTTCAGCATATCAACAACTATTTCAACAGTAACATCTGTTACCACAAACTCTCTTTTGCAGTGTCCACAATAACCTTCAACCTGGCATTTCTGCTTTCCACAACCCAGGTCATATTGATAAACTTACCAATAAAAGCTATGAAATCAACTTTATTCATTATCAAAGTGTCCTTTGACACCATACATTCATGAGTGCAATATTTCATAACAGGCCTTGAAGCCATGCCAGGACCAGTAGAAATACCAGCACCAACATTAGGTCCACTTAGTACAGGAGGAGCAGCCATGGAAGCTCCATCTATCCATGCTGTAGTTCTCATTCCATGCTTTTCCATGCTTTTGGCCTCAATTTCTCTTCCACCCTTAACATTTTCTTTAATTTAACCTATGGACATAGATATTGGGACTCCAGTGATTACTTCCCTGATCTCCTTCACATTCAACTTTTCCATTTTCAGAATCTTCTCTTGCTGAGCCTGGCTACCACAAAATGTGAACAATCTACCAATTCCAATGATCCGAGCTAATTTGACTTCAAAAACTTCTTTCTCTATAGCATTAGTTAGTTGGATAGGGTTAAATGAGGCCTTGTGGTCTCATCGAACACCATCAACACTTTCCACTCCAACACATTATTACTCTTGCTTCCTACCTTGGCCCTCTTTATGCTGTCTTTACGAAATGCTCCACTGCTTTCTGAATCGTGGTCTCTCTTCTTATGTCTTTCCACTACTGACCATTCCGGTCTTTGACCCTTATCCTTCCGCTCCATACCATTAGAACTGACATCCATATTGTTCGCATTCCAGCACAGCTGTTGCTTCAACAACCTTTTCTCAATTTCCTCCATTTCATCTGCACTACCCTCCACCATTTCCGACTCTCCGACGTAACAACCTGCCTCCCAGTCCGCTCCTTCTCCACCAACCTGGGAATGGCCTAGCTCTTAACCAGAAGCCAAATGCAACCTTCCTGTCTGTGTGTCCTGGCAGTCCAAGGAGGAACCATTGTGAGCCTCTCTTCCAACAACAAACACTAGGTGGCGACAAAGCAACCCAGCTAGCGAGTACTAGCTAATGTATACTTGCTAGCTAGCTAGCTGCAACAGTGGTTAACATTAAACCCTGGATCAGTGTACCGACTGGTATGTGAGTAGTGCAGTTATGCCATGGAACAAAGCTACAAACTCAGGCTATACATGTGACCAACACACGTCTAAAGGTTGCGCAACCATACCATATGAGAAGCAAAAATACAATCTGAGATGCACACGCATTGAGGTTTGCAGGCCAGGCGATTGCCTATTATATTGACAAGATAGTAAAGTGACCGCTCTAACGATGGAAACACATGTACTCAAAGATGGAAGGCAGGCGGGAGGAGGCTATATCAGAGGGACCATTCTAGCCAATGAGAGGGCAGATAAGTGTGTGAACAACAGGCCATAGAGATGTTTTTATTTTTTCTATTTCACCTTTATTTAACCAGGTAGGCCAGTTGAGAACAAGTTCTCATTTACAACTGTGATGTGACCAAGATAAAGCAAAGCAGTGTGACACAAACAACAACACAGAGTTACACAAGGAATAAACAAATGTACAGTGGGGAGAACAAGTATTTGATACACTGCCGATTTTGCAGGTTTTCCTACTTACAAAGCATGTAGAGGGCTGTAATTTTTATCATAGGTACACTTCAACTGTGAGAGACGGAATCTAAAACAAAAATCCAGAAATTCACATTGTATGATTTTTAAGTAATTATTTTGCATTTTATTGCATAGCATAAGTATTTGATCACCTACCAACCAGTAAGAATTCCGGCTCTCACAGACCTGTTAGTTTTTCTTTAAGAAGCCCGTCTGTTCTCCACTCGTTACCTGTATTAACTGCACCTGTTTGAACTCGTTACCTGTATAAAAGATACCTGTCCACACACTCAATCAAACAGACTCCAACCTCTCCACAAAGGCCAAGACCAGAAGGCTGTGTAAGGACATTAGGGATAAAATTGTAGACCTGCACAAGGCTGGAACCACAGTCTCAAAGAAAACCATTAGTAACACACTACGCCGTCATGGATTAAAATCCTGCAGCGCACGCAAGGTCCCCCTGCTCAAGCCAGCGCATGTCCAGACCCGTCTGAAGTTTTCCAATTACCATCTGGATGATCCAGAGGAGGAATGGGAGAAGGTCATGTGGTCTGATGAGACAAAAATAGAGCCTTTTGGTCTAAACTCCACTTGCTGTGTTTGGAGGAAGAAGGATGAGTACAACCCCAAGAACACCATACCAACTGTGAAGCATGGAGGTGGAAACATCATTCTTTGGGGATGCTTTTCTGCAAAGGGGACAGGTCAACTGCACCGTATTGAGGGGAGGATGGATGGGGCCATATATCGCGAGATCTTGGCCAACAACCTCCTTCCATCAGTAAGAGCATTGAATATGGGTCGTGGCTGGGTCTTCCAGCATGACAATGACCCGAAACACACAGCCAGGGCAACTAAGGAGTGGCTCCGTAAGAAGCATCTCAAGGTCCCGGAGTGGCCTAGCCAGTCTCCAGACCTGAACCCAATAGAAAATCTTTGGAGGGAGCTGAAAGTCTGTATAGCCCAGCGACAGCCCCGAAACCTGAAGGATCTGGAGAAGGTCTGTATGGAAGTTTGGGCCAAAATCCCTGCTGCAGTATGTGCAAACCTGTTCAAGAACTACAGGAAACGTATGATCTCTGTAATTGCAAACAAAGGTTTCTGTACCAAATATTAAGTTCTGCTTTTCTGATGTATCAAATACTTATGTCATGCAATAAAATGCAAATTAATTACTTAAAAATCATACAATGTGATTTCCTGGATTTTTGTTTTAGAATCAGTCTCTCACAGTTGAAGTGTACCTTTGATAAAAATGACATACCTCTACATGCTTTGTAAGTAGGAAAACCTGCAAAATCGGCAGTGTATCAAATACTTGTTCTCCCCACTGTATAGTCAATAACACAATAGAAAAAATCTATATAGAGTGTGTGCAAATTAGGTAAGTTTAGGGAGGTAAGGCAATAAATAGGTCGTAGTGGTGAAATCATTCAAATGTAGCAATTAAACCCTGGAGTGATAGATGTGCAAGTAGAGATACTGGGGTGCAATGGAGCAGCAACAAAAAACAATATGGGAATGAGGTAGTTGGATGGGCTATTTACAGATGGGCTATGTACAGTTGCAGTGATCTGTGAGCTGCTCTGACAGCTAATGCTTAAAGTTAGTGAGGGAGATATGAGTCTCCAGCTTCAGTGATTTTTTTTGCCATTAGTTCCAGTCATTGGCAGCAGAGAACTGGAAGGAAAGGCGGCCAAATGAGGAATAGGCTTTGGGGGTGACCAGTGAGATATACCTGCTGGAGCGCGTGCTACGGGTGGGTGCTGCACAGCTGAGATAAGGCGGGGCTTTACCAAGCAAAGACTTATAGATGACCTGGAGCCAGTGGGTTAGGCGACGAATATGAAGCAAGGGCCAGCCAACGAGAGCATACAGGTCACAGTGGTGGGCTTTGGTGACAAAACAGATGGCACTGTGATAGACTGCATCAGAAACATGGCAAACGTTGTTTATAATCAATCCCCAAGGTGTTTTTCTAAAATTTATTCGATAATATATCTGTCGGGACAATTCGTTTTTCAGTAGGAACGATTGGAGTAATGGCTACCTCTGTATTTTACGCGAGAGTCACCCTGGGAGTCATCAGGTGACCACTTACGCAATGTAGCCGCCTACGGCTATTCTTCAACATAAATGTGTAAAACTACGTCACAATGCTGTAGACACCTTGGGGAATACGTAGAAAGTGTAAGCTGGTTGATGGCACATTCACAGCTCAATAGGGACTCATTGGAACGCAGCACTTTCAAAATTTGGGGCACTTCCGGATTGGATTTTTCTCAGGCTTTCGCCTGCAACATCAGTTCTGTTATACTTACAGACAATATCTTTACAGTTTTGGAAACGTTAGAGTGTTTCATATCCAAAGCTGTCAATTATATGCATATTCTAGCATCTTGTCCTGACGGAATATCCTGTTTAAAACGGGTACGTTTTTTTCCCAAAAATGAAAATACTGCCCCTAGAATCGCAACAGGTTTAACAGTGTCCAAAGAAGGGCCAGAAGTATACAGAATGGTGTCGTCTGCGTAGAGGTGGATCAGAGAATAATCAGCAGCAACAGCGACATCATTGATGTTAACAGAGAAAAGAGTCGGCCCGAGAATTGAACCCTGTGGCACCCCCGTAGAGACTACCAGAGGTCCGGACAACAGGCCCTCCAATTTGACACACTGAACTCTATCTGAGAAGTAGTTGGTGAACCAGGCGAGGCAGTCATTTGAGAAACCAAGGCTGTTGAGTCTGCCGATAAGAATGTGGTGATTGACAGAGTCGAAAGCCTTGGCCAGATCAATGAATACGGCTGCACAGTATTGTCTTTTATCGATGGCAGATATGATATCGTTTAAGACCTTGAGCGTGGCTGAGGTGCACCCATGACCAGCTCGGAAACCAGATTGCATAGCAAGGTATGCTGGGATTCGAAATGGTTGGTGATCTGTTTGTTAACTTGGTTTTCGAAGACCATAGAAATACAGGGTAGGATAGATATAGGTCTGTAACAGTTTGGGTCTAGTGTCTCCCCCTTTGAAGAGGAAGATGACCGCGGCAGCTTTCCAATCTTTGGGGATTTCAGACAATACAAAAGAGAGGTTGAACTGGCTAGTAATAGGGGTTGCAACAATTGTGGCAGATAATTTTAGAAAGAGGGTCCAGATTGTCTAGGCCAGCTAATTTGTAGGGGTCCAGATTTTGCAACTCTTTCAGAACATCAGATAGAGGACTCATCTTTGTATCTGTGCCATTATAGCATCTGTGACAGCATTGAGGCTATCTCGATTTAAAAATAGTCCATTTTATTATTCTTGAATTGGCTGATTGCTCCCAACTCATAGGAATCCCCACCCAGTTGACTATTTTAAAATAGTGGAAGCCCTCAAAGGCAATGTCTATGCTAAAATGTGTTTTATAAACTGGGTGGGTCGAGCCCTGAATGCTGATTGTCAGACAGCCATGTACCATGGGTATGACAAAACATTTCCTTTCACTGCTCTAATTACATTGGTAACCAGTTTATAATAGCAATAAGGCACCTCAGGGGTTTGTGATATATGGCCAATATATCACGGCTAGGGGCTGTGTCCAGGCACCCCGCATTGCGTTGTGCATAAGAACAGCCGTCAGCCATTGTATATTGGCCATGTACCACGCCTCCTCTGGCCTTATTGCTTAAGGGTGCATTCGTAAATTCCCTCTGGCTATCTACTCCGATTTCTGAGCACTCTAATCTGAGTGTGCCAGAGCGCAGAATAACTGATGAGTTGAACATGGCTGGTGTCAGTAAACATCGGCAAAGAGGCATAATTAAATGGTTGCCGGCAGCAGTTACAGTCACCAACACTCTGGATGACATGAAAACAGCCTAACCAGCTCTGCTAGGGCAAGTAAAATGGTCAGAGTGAGGTGCTCTCTCATTTATGTCTGGATGTAGCTAACAAGCTAGCTAACTTTAGCCAGTTAGCTTGGGTGCTTGACTGCAGTTGTGATGTCAGAACACTCGGACCAACGCTTCTCCTCAGCCAGAGCGTCCAGTGTCCACTCTGAACGCTCAGAGCAAAAACGCTCTGAATTTACAAACGGACAATCTGATAATTATCTGAAATTACGCCTTCTGGCACACCACATTGAAATATCTTTGACGAGTCCTCTATCTGTTGCTATGACAACAGGCTATAAAGTCGTTTTTTTCTCCAAAGTTGCCAAAATGCCTCGTGCGTCCACTTATATCAGTGCATTCGTAACAACCCAACCATTACCGTACTTATATTCGAACAAATAAACCTCACGTAGCAATATATTTTATTGTTGACCAAATTCGACACTCATTTACCTCCATACAACATTTCGTCACTTCGTGGGCGGAGTAAAACCTCTCGCTTCTCCTCTTCCTATGGACGGAAAGCATTTTTTTGTACCAGCTGGGCCTGTGAATGGGATATAACCACTTTTCCATGGTGCAAAAAAAGTTATTCACTATTTTTCCAGCTACAACTGTTTGTTACGGATCTGTGGTAAGTCGAGATCTGTCTAACACGCCCGTTAAATTGGTAAATTAGCTAGCTAAGCCAACTAGCTAGCTACCTAGAAGATACCGACCCTACCGCGCTTGTTTACGACGTGCACTGGGTCGGAACGCAATCATGGTTACATTACGACACCGTGGATCCGACGCGTACCTCAATGCAGGGATGGGAAATGCCACTGTATTCCAAATGTTATCTTTATCCACACTGCTCCATCGAGAAGATTGAAATACTGCTAGCCACTATGTGAACAGAATAAGCAGTTGTTTTTTGATAAAGCTGTCCATTTGCCTAGCCTGGTCGCCTGCAAAATGTACCCCCTAAATTTACAGTTCATCTTGTTTCAGTCGCGCTGCACCTCGATATCCAGCCAGGTCTTACGAAAATATGGGGGGTGGTGGTGGTATCCCATTATCACCTTGGCTCACAGCAAAAACGTTAACTTTTTCAAACACAATTTTCTTGTTCTGTGCTGTTTTGGAAATTGCATTGCCCAATACAGACAGAAGCATGTCTGTTCCATGAAATATATAATCAAGTATTTTATTTTCACCACATGATTGTTGATGACACTCCGATGTTCCGATGAAGGGAATTAAATAGTCTAATAATGCGCTCAACGCAGACAGCGGTGTGTAGGCTACTGTAGCTGCTGGCAAAGTAATTCAAAGCCTATACTTTGTCACTCAGAATGTAACCTTCCAGTGCTACTGGAATGTAATATTACTAAAACAAAATCAGACAACCCCATAGTAAAATAGTTGACATATTTACCTAGTCGGCTTGTGTGTGCTATAAGAGATAAATATTCTTCTTGAGACGCATTTAATGCTAGAGCCAAAGGAAAGAAACGTGTTCAAGCAGTCAATGCACAACTATTCTTAATGCAAACAGCAGGCGAACACGTTTGAAAGAACTTTTGGCCTTTGTTTTTTTGTTGTTTTTTTTTAAAGAGGAGGATCCCAGTTTTACATTGCTACCACGTTCAATTGTGGCATTCAAGAATGGTTTACGGTGGCAGCGGACTCTATGTTGCATTCCACCCAGAGAGGAAGTCTGTTTTGTGTAGTGTATATCCACTGGGGGCTTGGGGAGCCAAAGTAGTTTACCATTCAAGAGGGGCTGAGGCACTCTTTGACTCCAGCTAGCAAAGGCGTTTGAACTTCCGGATCTGGTATTATATGCCTGTTTACAAACGCTAGTTGCATGCCAGGCTAGTCTGGTGTTCTATGCTTGATGACACTACCTTTTAGCCATAGAAGCAAACATGTCTCTAATTTGAATTGCATTTAAGACGAGAAGGGGGGGGGGGGTGGCATGGCAAGTAAATCCACTGAACACTTGGAGGGGATGAGTACATTTCTCTTGTCCAACCTCTGCGACGCAGTGACGCTGAAAGACATTTTCAATACTTTCGGGTGTCGGTTGCCAGATTTGACGACTTGCTTCAGCAGCTTGCCCCATACATCTCACACGAGAGAACTCACAGCTTGTGCTGCAGAGAGGCTGTCTGTGACTCTAGCGAGTGGCAGAACACAGAAAAGTATTGCAGAGAGTTAAAATGTATAAGTTAGGAATCTCAACAGTTTGCGTCATCGTCATGGACGTGTGCCACGCTATATGGCATGTCCTGAAGGTAGATTTAGTTGCTTATCCCTCTATGGCACAATGGGCAGAAATCGCCAGAGATTCGGGGGGTTGCTGGAATTATCCGTTTTGTGCATGAGCTGTTGACAGAACATGTTCAGATCCGAGATCCGGCAAGTTCGGGCAGCAATTACGACAACTAAAAGGGATTTTTATCAATGGTCCTGATGGCAGTCTGCGATGCAAGGTACCGACCATATCCAGGTAAGATGCTCTAAATACATGCGACTATATACATATTATGTGAAAATTATACCAATATAAACATTGTAATGCTATGCCTCACATAAAAGTGATCTGGCATCCCAATAAGAGGATGGGTCCTATGTCCAAAGTATAGGCTACACAGTTATGACAGTACCCATTTAATAACTTTCATGGTCCTTTTCAATACTAATGGTAACTCTTTTATTCAAAGGTTCTTCTGGCCTTGATGATGCCAAGGAGATCTACAACTACTGCCGCTCAAGAGCCAGAAGACGCAATAGACATGTGCAACAACACAAAGGACTACATCCTCACACTAGCTGGTCAAGTGTCTTTCCAGGATGCTGCTTTCACACATGGCACCCTACAGTAAATGTTGGAGTGTGGTTTGGAAAACATGTCCACACGTACAGTACCAGTCAAAAGTTTGGACACACTTACTTATTCAAGGGTTTTTCTTTATTTTTACTATTTTCTACATTGTAGAATAATAGTGAAGACATCAAAACTATGAAATAACACATGGAATCATGAAGTAACCAAAATATATTTTATATTCTTCAAAGTAGCCATCCTTTGGTTTGATGACAGCTTTGTACACTCTTGGCATTCTTTCAACCAGCTTCACCTGCAATGCTTTTCTAACAGTCTTGAAGGAGTTCCCACATACGCTGAGCACTTGTTGGCTGCTTTTCCTTCACTCTGCGGTCCAACTCATCCCAAACCATCTCAATTGGTTTGTGGTCGGGGGATTGTGGAGGCCAGGTCATCTGATGCAGCACTCCATCACTCTCCTTGGTCATATAGCCCTTACACAGCCTGGAGGTCTGTTGGGTCATTGTCCTGTTGAAAAACAAATGATAGTCCCACTAAGCGCACCAGATGGGATGCTGTATCGCCGGGATGGTGTATCGCTGCAGAATGCTGGTTAAATGTGCCTTTTAATTCTAAATAAATCACAGACTGTTTCACCAGCAAAGCACCATCACACCTCCTCCTCCATGCTTCACTGTGGGAACCACACATGCGGAGATCATATGTTCACCTGCTCTGTGTCTCAGAAAGACACTGTGGTTGGAACCAAAAATCTCACATTTGGACTCATCAGACCAAACGACAGATTTCCACCGGTGTAATGTCCATTGCTTGTGTTTCCTGGCCCAAGCAAGTCTCTTCTTATTATTGGTGTCCTTTTAGTAGTGGTTTCTTTGCAGCAATTTCACCATGAAGGCCTGATTTACAGTCTCCTCTGAACAGTTGATGATGAGTTGTGTATGTTACTTGAACCCTGTGAAGCATTTATTTGGGCTGCAATCTGGGGTGCAGTTAACTCTAATGAACTTATCCTCAGCTGCAGAGGTAACTCTGACTCTTCCTTTCCTGTGGCAGTCCTCGTGAGAGCCAGTTTCATCATAGCGCTTGATAGTTTTTGTGACTGTACTTGACAAAACTTTAAAAGTTCTTGAAATTTTCCACATTAACTGACCTTCAAGTCTTGAAGTAATGATGGACTGTTTGCTTATTTGAGCTGTTCTTGCCATAATATAGACTTGGTCTTTTACTAAATAGGGTTGTCTTCTGTATACCACCCCTTTGTGACAGCACTGATTGGCTCAAATGCATTAAGTTCCACAAATTAACTTAACAAGGCACACCTGTTAATTAAAATGTGTGCCGGGTGACTACCTCATGAAGCTGGTTAAGAGAATGCCAAGAAAGGTTTTCATATTTTTTGGGAGACAAGACCCTCAAGACATTTACCTTAACTTGGGTTGTGTCGTGGCCTTTCAATGAGATCTTTCCTGCTATGTTAAATGGGTGAGAATGGCTGTCCAGCTGTAGACAGTAAGGCTAGACCCCCAAGCCCTCATCTACATAGCTCATGTACAAAGCAGTACAATTTTACTGAGTGACTGATTCAAAAGCAAGTACAAATAACCAGACAAATACTTTTTTAGATATTTATTTACTATCACCAGAGAAAAATAGTGCAATGTAATACACTGGGGGTGTATTACATTGTGTGAATAAGAAAAATAAAGCACGCAACAGTTTTTGTAGTGAGACAAATGAGAGATGTTGACCAGCAGTAATAGACACCATCCATGGTACTATGACATTGTAGATGGCCTTTGCTGGACTCCGCTGCTGTTTCTGTAACTCCTGCTACTGTTTCTTTGTCATCCATCCGCTGCTTAATGTCAGTGTCCTAAGGATGCTCAGCTGCAGTGGCAATTTTGGCATGTAAATCTTGGTGGGGCAAATGCTCTAAAACATTTTTTTTTAGATGCATGCCATTAAAGCCACAACACAAAAAAATACATTAATTGCACAATAACTGTGACAAACGGTGCCCGCAAACTGTTAGGGCCTACATAAAGCAGAGCCTTTTCTGGCAGCAAAACAATTCATTCAGACTCATTTACTGCCTTGAAAAAAACATAGCTGATATGGCTCACTTGCCTAAGCAAATGTGTTTTTTACTGAAAATTGAGATGTACAAACTATGGCATAAGGGAACAACAAGCGGATGAGGCAATCTGTAATTTCGATTTTAAGACATTAATGAGCACGCTAGGACGGACTTAGTCAATATAACTATTTGTTTAGCACTTTGGAAATGTACAGCGACAGAATTCAGAACATGGGCTGTTCTTACAGTATTCTCCCTGTACACAAAGTCAGAACCGCAGGATTAATAAAGGAGGCATATAAGCAGACAATGAAAGCTCTTACAATATTCAATCATTTGTCATCAAAGTCTGGTATTCTCTGGATTGATGGTGCTTTCAAGACAACTGGGAACTCTGGGGGGGAGAGGGACATACAAACAAGGTCAAATCATGTCTGTGATCTTCAGATTGGAGGTCCAGAAAGAAGCTCAAGTTGGATGAACGTTTTCCCCCGAGTTCCCAGTTGTCTTGAACTCACTGAAATCTGAGATATCCGAGTTTCCAGTTGTTTTGAACGCGGCAGAAGTCATGCTGGATTGACTGCATGGCTAATATATTCAACATTTTCTGGCCCATGGTGTGTTGCGAGTGAATGTTTATCGTTGGAAAATGGAACCTTAAACCCAGACTTGGACCACACACCCTCTCCACTGAATAGCAGGCTAGTGATTGCTTTGCAAAGCCTGCAGTTAGCCACTGATTCCTTTCGAATCACTCATTGTTGAATTAGCGATTACCAACTTGTTGTGTAATGGTTATGGCTGATGAGCACCGATTTGAAGTTTTATCCATAATTTCACTCCATATGACAAGGATTGAAAAGGATTTGCAGGTAGATTGTTGACTTGATTGAGGATGATGACTGCTTGTCTAGCTTGCTAAGATTTTGAAAATATGTTGACAGTCCATTCAAAGCTACGGTAGATATGTGATTTGGCGTCATTGTATCTTTGGCCAATGACCTTGAGCCTACTTGGATGGGCACTTCTAATGTAAATTTGTGGCAGTAGCCAAGGGGCTTGAATTTTCGAACTCTCCCGGGAAATTTTGTGGGGACGGACGTAGTGTCTCCATGAGTGACAGAACACTGAGCCAATCACGGCACAACTAGAGAACATTGCCAACCCCTACGCTACGTATTTTCTGCTGGCTGTCCCACCATCACAGAAAGCATTGAGCTAGGCTGAAACACCTGCATGTTGGAGCTGCCCTACTCAAGAAATCCAAAAAATAGACGGAAATTGTATGCAGCTTTATTAATAAAAAAAAAAGGTTTTACATTGTTTGCAAACTTGTGACATGTATTAATGCCAAAATAACACAAAAACAATGTATGACGACCTGCCACTGCTCAGCTGTCTTCCTCTTCCGGCCACTGGAGCTGGGTAGGGGAGATTAGGTGGAATTTGATGGAGTTGCAGGGCAGAGAGATCGGGTGCACCTGGATGGTGGGTTGGGTGTTGGTGAGAAGGGCCAGAGAGGTGATGAACCAGTCCAGAGAGATGAGGAATCAAGGGGAAAAGAACCACCTGTAGATGGCTCCTTAGGTCTCAGCTCCATCTCTGGACTGTCCAAAACACCACCCCCCTCCAACACCTACAAGCAGATGGCAAATACAATGCAAGGAATCTCAAAACCTCTCCATGGTCCCCTTTTGAGTTAAAATGTTTACAGTATACCAATTAAACACTGGAGTAAATAGATGTGCAGGTAGAGATACGAGGGTGCAAAGGACCTAGATGAATAAATACGGTATTGGGATAAGGTAGTTGGATGGACTATTTACAGGTGGGCTATGTACAGGTGCAGTTATCTGTGAGCTGCTCTGACAGCTGGTGTTTTAAAGCTAGTGAGGTATGAGATATGAGTCTCCAGCTTCATTGATAAAAACAATTGCTGTTCGTTCCAGTCATTGGCAGCAGAGAACTGGAAGAAAAGGTGGTCAAAGGAGGAATCTGCTTTGGGGGTGACCAGTGAAGATTTACATGCTGGTCGCATGCTAATGGTGGGTGCTGCTATGGTGACCAGTGAGCTGAGATAAGGCGGGGCTTTACCTAGCAAAGACTTATAGATAACCTGGAGCCAGTGGGTTTGGCGACGAGTATGAAGCGAGGGCCAGCCAACGAGAGCATACAGGTCGCAGTGGTGGGTGGCATATGGGGCTTTGGTGACAAAACGGATGGCACTTTGATCGACTGCATCCAATTCGCTGAGTAGAGTGTTGGATGCTATTTTGTAGATGACATCGCCAAAGTCGAGGATCGGTAGGATGGTCAGTTTTACGATGGTATATTTGGCAGCATGAATGAAGGATGCTTGTTGCGAAATAGGAAGCCGATTCTAGATTTAATTTTGGATTGGAGATGCTTAATGTGAGTCTGGAAGGAGAGTTTACAATCTAGCTAGACATCTAGGTATTTATAGTTGTCCACATGTTCTAAGTCAGAACCGTCCAGAGTAGTAATGCTGGACGGCCGGGCAGGTGCGGGCAGCGATCGGTTGAAGAGCATGTATTTAGTTTTACTTCCATTTAAGAGCAGTTGGATGCCACGGAAGGAGAGTTGTATGGCATTGAAGCTCGTCTGGAGGTTAGTTAACACAGTGTCCAAGGAAGGGCCAGAAGTATACAGAATGGCGTCGTCTGCGTAGATGGTGGATCAGAGAATCACCAGCAGCAAGAGCAACATCATTGATGTATACAGAGAAGAGTTGGCACGATAATTGAACACTGTGACTCCCCCATAGACTGCCAGAGGTCCGGACAACAGGCCCTTCGATTTGACACACTGAACTCTGTCTGAAAAGTAGTTGGTGAACCAGGCGAGGCAGTCATTTGAGAAACCAAGGCTATTGAGTCTGCCGATAAGAATGCGGTGATTGACAGTCGAAAGCCTTGGCCAGGTCGATGAATACGGCTGCACAGTAATGTCTTAGCAATGGCGGTTATGATATCGTTTAGGACCTTGAACGTGGCTGAGGTGCACCCATGACCAGCCCTGAAACCAGATTGCATAGCGGAGAAGGTACGGTGGGATTCGAAATGGTCGGTAATCTGTTTTAACTTGGCTTTCGAAGGGTAGGATAGATATAGGTCTGTAGCAGTTTGGGTCTAGAGTGTCTCCCCTTTGAAGAGGGGGATGATCGTGGCAGCATTCCAATCTTTGGGAATCTCAGACAATACGAAACAGAGGTTTAGCAGGCTAGTAATAAGCAGGCTTGCAACAATTTTGGCAGATAATTTTAGAAAGAGAGGGTCCAGATTGTCTAGCCCGGCTGATTTCTAGGGGTCCAGATTTTGCCGCTCTTTCAGAACATTGGCTATCTGGATTTGGGTGAAGGAGAAATGGGGGAGGCTTGGGCGAGTTGCTGTGTGGGGTGCAGGACAGTTGACCGGGGTAGGGGTAGCCAGGTGGAAAGCATGGCCAGCTGTAGAAAAATGCTTATTGAAATTCTCAATTATAGTGTATTTATCGGTGGTGACAATGTTTCTTAGCCTATGGTGTAGTGGGCAGCTGGGAGGAGGTGCTCTTATTCTCCATGGACTTTACAATGTCCCAGAACTTTTTTGAGTTTGTGCTACAGGATGCAAATTTCTGTTAGGAAAGCTAAGGCTAGCTTTTTCAAACTGCCTGTGTATATTGGTTCCTAATTTCCCTAAAAAGTTGCATATCACAGGGGCTATTCAATGCTTATGCAGTACGCCACAGGATGTTTTTGTGCTTGTCAAGGGCATTCAGGTCTGGAGTGAACCAAGGGCTATATCTGTTCCTGGTTCCACATTTTTTGAACGGGGCATGCTTATTTAAAATGGTGTGGAAGGCACTTTTGACTCAAGACATTTCAGCTTTTAATTTAATTAATAAAAATTTGAAAAACATAATTCCACTTTGACATTGTGGTATTTTGTGTAGGCCAGTGACAAATACAAATCTCAATTTAATAAATTTTAAATTCAGGCTGTAAAGCAACAAAATGTGGAAAAATTCAATGGGTGTGAATACTTTCTGAAAGCACTGTACATTGTAATAGAACGTTTTAAGTTCCTCGGCGTACACATCACGGACAAACTGAAATTGTCCACTCACACAGACAGTGTTGTGAAGAGGGTGCAACAGTGGCTCTTCAACCTCAGGAGGCTGAAGAAATATGGCTTGTCACCTATAACCCTTACAAACTTCTACAGATGCACAATTGAGAGCATCCTGTCGGGCTGCATCACCGCATGGTATGGTAACTGCACCGCCCCAAACCGCATGGCTCTCCAGAGGGTGGTGCGGTCTGCACAACACATTACCGGGGGCAAACTACATGCCCTCCAGGACACCTGATGTCACAGGAAGGCCAAAAAGATCATCAAGGACAACAACCACCTGAACCACTGCCTGTTCACCCCACTACCATCCAGAAAGCGAGGACAGTACAGGTGCATCAAAGCTGGGACCGAGAGACTGAAAAATAGCTTATCTCTCAAGGCCATCACTAACACAGAGATTTAACCCCTATATCTTACCTGTGATGGAATGTTTCCCACACGTATAGCTATGTGTAGCCTAGTTGAACACCAGGTTCCCACAATGTCCCACTCTGCTACGCTGAATAACCTGAAGTCACAGGGCTCTTCTCACAGGTTCTATTTCCCTACCTGGGAGCATTGTGAACCATAGGTCGAGATTTGTACATTGAACAACGCAGCAGCTTTTTGGTATGTTTTGTGATTTCTGTATAAATAAAAATCGATGACAAAGATTGCTCTTTTACAATGTGTGTCAATGGGAAATAATGTTAGTTTTCCCCAATTTTGTTGAGGGGAATTCGGTCTTATGGCGAGTATGTATTTATTTGTGGATGTCAATCATAGATTTCGTATGATATGTTACTACAAATTGCAATTCAAACAATATGTTACAAAGTCCAATTTGTTGTAGCCAACATTAGCTAGGTGGTTTGCTGGCTAATGCTAACCTTAGCTAGGTGGATAATGTTAGCTAGGTTAGGGGTTAAGGTTAGGCATTTGGTTAAAGGGTTAAGGCTCGGGGGAGGGTTAACTAACATGCTAGTAGTTTTAAAGTAGCTGAAAAGTTGTCTGCGATGAGATTTGAACGGGCAACCTTTGGGTTACAAGACATTAGCATTATACACCCACCCTGACCAACCACCCTCTTTCGTTTTTGCCTTAAGTAACATTCTATCTTAATGTAACCAAACATAACATATCATACACATTTTAGTGTCCCAGATTTACTATGTTAAGTCTAGTCTATGAGACCAGGCTGTCAACACAACTTACTGAGGCTCATGGAATTTATAAAATGACTGTCTTCTTTCTCTGTGTGTTATTGTTTGCCTGGCTGCTTCTTGGGTCATGCATTTTTAATGAGTCCTGTCCCTCATTTCTCAAACAGGTTGGAGCACGCCAGGCATGAGTGGTGCACACCTAGGCGAGTGGCAGAGGAGGTCCTTTGACATTTCATCTGGCACCTGCGCACCTGAGCAGACGGCAGACGCCTATCGGGCGCACATCCTCGCCATTCAATATGCATGGGCGAGCTCCCAGCTCTCTCAGGCCGGCACGGCCAGCCTGCTCAGGACTTACTCTGAACGCTATGCCGCAGTGCTGGACTCGGACGACCCTCGCACGGGGCTTAACAACTATGCAGAGAGCGCACTGCACCTGGCCCGCAGTCAGAGGAACCACAGTGACAAATGGGAGTCGTCCCTGACAACTGTGAATGTGCTGGAGCTGCCGTGCGTGCAGAAGATGATTCAGGCTGGGACAGGGGGTGGAAAGTCCCTGGTGGCACCTGCAGATGTTAACGTCACTGTTGGGCAAGAGAACAGAGGCAGCTCCCTGCCTGTTGTTTCCTCCACTGGACTCAGAGCTGCAGAGCCTCCTTTCAAACCCCTGGGACCCACATCATGGCCCAAGGCTGTGGGCAACAGCACTTTCAGCAATTTACAGAGTATTACTGTAGAGAGACCAAGAGGCCCTGAGGGATTCCCCAGCCACCACAATTCCTCTGCTGGCCCCTCAGGAAGTGCTCAGTCTCTGTTTGGCCAGCACGCCTCAGCTCCACCACATCCAAACCCAGGCCCTGAAGCGAACCAATCTGTCTTCTTCAACTCTAACCCCTCCAAGAGGAAGACATTCTATAACTCCTGTGGAGAGAGTGGCAGAGGGGGGGCATCTAGAGGGCAAGACCCACGTGGTGGTGGCACTAACTTCAAAACTGCAAGGGAGCAGTTTATTGTTGATCAGCAGAAAAAGCACTCCAACCAGTCCCAGAGAGCTCAGCAGCCCCCTGGGATGGTGGTTGCCATGGGGAATGCCACGAAGAAGTCACTGGGGGCCAACAGGCCACGGGGGACATTTTCCAAATTTGTTTCCCCAATGCCAAGGCAAGAGGACAAGGAGGGTGGGGTCAGTAGCAACAATGCCCAGGAGACTCAGCCAGTAGACGAGCGTCTGAAAAACTTTGAGCCAAAGATGATCGAGTTGATCATGAGTGAAATTATGGACCACGGGCCGCCCGTAGCCTGGGATGACATTGCTGGCCTGGAGTTTGCCAAAGCCACCATTAAGGAGATTGTTGTGTGGCCTATGCTCCGGCCTGACATCTTCACTGGCCTCCGTGGTCCACCCAAAGGCATCCTCCTATTTGGGCCCCCGGGAACAGGAAAAACTCTGATTGGGAAGTGCATCGCTTGCCAGTCAGGCGCCACCTTCTTCAGCATCAGCGCCTCATCTCTCACCTCAAAGTGGGTGGGGGAGGGAGAGAAAATGGTGAGAGCACTCTTCGCCATTGCCCGCTGCCACCAGCCAGCAGTCATCTTCATCGACGAGATAGACTCTCTTCTGTCCCAGCGTACGGACGGGGAGCACGAGTCATCCCGGCGGATAAAGACTGAGTTCCTGGTTCAGTTGGACGGGGCGGCCACCTCAGCCAACGACCGCATCCTGGTGGTGGGGGCCACCAACCGCCCTCAGGAGATAGACGAGGCGGCTCGGCGCCGCCTTTCCAAACGCCTCTACATCCCCCTTCCTGAGGCAGCCGCAAGACGGCAGATAGTCTCTAACCTCATGGCCTGCGAGAAAAGCCAGCTGGAAGAGGAAGAGCTGGAGAGCGTGGTCACAGGGACGGAGGGCTTTTCTGGGGCCGATATGACAGGTCTGTGCCGGGAGGCAGCGCTGGGCCCCATCCGGAACATCCAGCTCAGTGACATTGCCACCATCACCCCCGACCAGGTGCGGCCCATCCTCCACTGTGACTTCCAGGAGGCCCTGAGGATCGTGAGGCCCAGTGTCTCAGCCAAAGACCTGGAGCTCTATGAGGACTGGAACAATACCTTTGGTTGTGGTCGTTGATCAGGGAAGCAGTATGGACTCACATTACACATATTAGCCTATATTTGCCATTTACTGCTGTTGGGGATATATTTAGTTTATGTTGAGTAAATAAAATTGCGTTTTAGATTTCGCAACAGACTCCACCATAAAATGAGACTATTTTAATAATCTGTCTCAATGTTAACTTGATTTTTCATTTACTAATCCATGGCACAATGTTTATTTCCAAATATAGGCTATTTGTTTTCTACACTGTTGATTCACTAAATAAGATGTTGGTGTAAGTAATATGTTCCTAATAAATTTGCTAAATGTTTTCTATTGCGTTGCACAGCAAACATGTTTCCTTTGTAACACAGAGAGGAAATGTGACAGTGTTTTTCTGAAGACGGATTACGGGAAATATTCTCTATTCACTCCATTAGTTAGCTAGCTAGCTACCTGTTTATCCAAAGCAGATGAAATCAGGCCTACATCAGCTTTCAGTTTCTTGTCATCATCAATGTTTGTTAAATGAGGTCTAGTGTCTCCCTGTCACTTGCATATCTTCATCCCTTACAGTTTACATTCGACCGTGATCTGGCAAAGTTACTCCACCTCAAATTCCATTTGGCGAAAGCAGACCTGCCAACACGCACGCATTTTGCGTACCAACTACGCAATTCTCTGTCCATGTATGCAGGTACGAGATCCGATTTAAAAGTACGCAGAAATGAATAGGGCCTGATTTATTTATTTATTTTTGTAATTTTATTTACATTTTAATAAAAAAAATACATCCACTGAGTAAATCTAACATCCTGATTCTCGAGCTGCAACACACAGATGTGTATGGAGTTTAAGTCAACGGACATGGAGATTAAAACATCATTATTCGATGTAGCTACCCCGTGTCTGCCCCTCCTGTTTGTTATGATGCTGAGTTTGCCGACGTCAACTGTCAGTAAATACAAGCGTTCCTCTGCTTTAGAGACTAAACTTGGGGGCCAAGGCAAGCTGGATCTGAAGACCTTCTATGCAGATGTCAGAAAATAAATGTATTTTGCAGTAGACTACATGTTGCTGAAATTTACATTTGGAGATGTGCTCCTTCAGCATGCAGTGGTCGCTGACATTGCCAAAAGGCAGACTGAAAAGTCCTCATCCCTCAACTTTTTCATGGCATGCTTTCCCTTCATTATTCCTGAGGGAGCCTCTCTTGATCTGGTGGAAGAGGAGTTTAGACTGTTATCAGGCAACAACCTTTGAGCAGGTTCTGGTCAACATGCGCACGGATCAGGCCTAGAGAGAAATCAGCACAATGAAAAGGGAGGGGCAGCCTTGTCTACTCCCACCTTTCAACTGTGATGCTGAAAATATTGGTCATATTCCACAGCAATGCAGACTGCGATCGAATATTCAGTCTCGTTTCCAAGAACAAAACCCAGTACAGAGCCTCCCTCAGTACAGACATGCTGAGTGCCCTCGTTACCGACGGTTTCAACGATTGCCAAAGGAACTGTTTGCCACAGAGAAGTCTACCCGGATGCCCTGCTGCGTAAGGCTAAATCTGCTAGCTACTAGGAAATGATTTCCTGAACATTTGAAGGTCTCCAGAAGATTTGTTCTCACCCACTGTTTCCTATCATAGCCTTTTCGGTTTTATTATGGATAACATGTTTATTTCATACTGATGCTCTTCAAACATTTGTTCTTATCATATCAGTTTTAAAAAAATGTGGATGCGACGTTTGTACATTTTGTACCTGAACAAATAACGTATTATTTGTTTAGTAGAATTAAACATCTCCAAGTTAGTGACTTTGTAAATGGAATGCTGTCAAGAATACTTGATTTGGTACAATTCTATAATTGTGATCAGACCATCAAACAGCATGAGCTTGCCGGGGAAAGAACCCCAATTCAGCGCATGCCATGCAGGTGAGTTGTATCTCCAATTTTTCACGTGCGTCTGGTACTCTAAAAAGTTGGACAGGGTTGGCAGGTCTGCAAAAGGCACATGCATACTCAGACAAACTAGCTCTCGTTCAGGCAAATAAGTGCATTCGGGCTATCCAGAAGGCCAAAGTTAGTTACTTTAAGGCGCAGTTCTCTCTGGATCCAATCCCAAGAAGTTCTGGAAAATAATTACAGACCTTGAGAATAAACCCTCCTCACAGCTGCCCATGTCCCTTAATGTTGATGATGTGGCTGTTACTGACAAGGAGCACATGGCTGAGCTCTTTTAATCACCACTTCATTAATTCAGGATTCCTATTTGACTCAGCCATGCCTCCTTGCCCGTCTAACATCTCATCTCCCATTACAAAGTTTCTCCCTGCAGGCGGTCACTGAGTCCAAGGTGCTAAAGGAGCTCCTTAAACTTGATCCCCAAAAAACATCTGGATCAGATGGTTTAGACACTTTCTTCTTTAAGGTTGCTGCCCCTATCATCACCAAGCCTATCTCTGACCTTTTTTAACCTGTCTTTCCTCTCTGGGGAGGTTCCTATTGCTTGGAAGGCAGCCATGGTGCATCCTTTATTTAAGGGGGAGATCAAGCTGATCCTAACTGTTATAGGCCAATTTCTATTTTGCCCGGTTTATCAAAAGTTTTGGAAAAACATGTCAATAATCAACTGACTGGCTTTCTTCATGTTTAGTATTCTCTCTGGTATGCAATTTGGTTTCAGCTCAGGTTATGGATGTGTCACTGCTTCATTAGAGGTCCTAAATTATGTCACTATTGCCTTTTATTCTCAGCAATGTTGTGCTTCTATTGTTATTGGCCAGTCTAATGCTTTTCGATACGGTAGACAATACCATTCTTGTGGGCCGGCTAAGGAGTATTGGTGTCTGAGGGGTCTTTGGCCTGGTTTCTTAACTACCACTCTCAAAGAGTGCAGTGTATAAATTCAGAACATCTGTTGTCTCAGCCACTAACCTGTCACCAAGGGAGTACTCCAAGGCCCCACTCTCTTCTCAACAACATACCTCAGGAAGTCGGAAGCTCTCTCATCCATTTATACACAGATGATAATCTTATACTCAGCTGGCCCCTCCCTGAATTTTGTGTTAAACGCTCTACAACAAAGCTGTCTTAGTGTCTAACAGGCTTTCTCTGCCCCTAACCTTGTTCTAAACACCTCCAAAACAAAGGTCATGTGGTTTGGTAAGAAGAATGCCTCTCTCCCCACCGGTGTGATTGCTACCTCTGAGGGTTTAGAGCTTGATACAAGTTCTTGGGAGTATGGCTAGACACTGTCCTCTCAGCACATATCAAAGCTGCAGGCTAAGGTTAAATCTAGACTTGGTTTCCTCTTTCATAATCACTCCTCTTTCACCCAGCTGCCAAACTAACCCTGATTCAGATGACCATTCTACCCATGCTAGATTACGGAGACGTAATTTATAGATCGACGGGTAAGGGTGCTCTCGAGCGGCTAGATGTTCTTTACCATTCGGCCATCAGATTTGCCACTAATGTTCCTTATAGGACACATCACTGCACTCTATACTCCTCTGTAAATCGGTCATCTCTGTACACCCGTCGCAAGACCAACTGGTTGATGCTTATTTATAAAACTCTCTTAGGCCTCACTCCCCCCTATCTGAGATACCTACTGCAGCCCTCCTCCTCCACATACAACATCTGTTCTGCCAGTCACATTTTGTTAAAGGTCCTGAAAGAACACACATCCCTGGGTCGCTCCTCTTGTCAGTTCACTGCAGCTAGCAACTGGAACAAGCTGCAAGAAACCACTCCAACTGGACAGTTTTATCTCCATCTCTTCATTCAATCATGGACACTTATTGACAGTTGTGGCTGCGTCACCTGATGTATTGTTGTCTCTACCTTCTTGCCCTTTGTGCTGTTGTCTATGCCCAATTGTTTGTACCATGTGTTGTGCTGCTGCCATGTTGTGTTGTGTTGCTTCTATGCTGTGTCCTCATGTGTTGCTGCCATGCTGTGTTGTCGTCTTAGGTCTCTCTTTATGTGGTGTCTCTTTTCATGACGTGTTGTCCTATATATATATATTTATTATTATTTTTTTAAATCCCAGCCCTCATCCCCGCAGGAGGCCGTCATTGTAAATACGAATTTGACTTAAATAAAAATGAATTCTCAAACAGAGAATCCAAAACGTTCCTGAAACATTGACTTAATTAATGGATTGGAGTATCCTGATCTCATGCTGAGGCTCGCCAACTGATCTGCCTTGTATTGCCTCTGCCTGTCACAGTGACCATATGCTATTAAGCTGGTATGTGACAGGAAAACTGTAATTTAATTGTTTCTGTAATAATCCATATTTGAATGATCCCAAAACAAGTACTTTTGGTATCCTGCTCCTCTCACTAAGCTATTCAGTTGTGTTTCACCAAATGAAAGACTGTCTGTCCTCCCCTTAAAGCTGAAACTTGCCCTCTCTGCCAAGTCTTAGTTCTCCAGATGTACAAGGAGTCAACAGAGATTTTGAATGTAGTTTATCTCCTTTTAAGTTGAATGCCTTTCTGTAAATAGACTGTCACTGGTTGAGAAGGAGACGATTATAGATTGTGCGCACAATTTTCATAAAACAATCTTTGAAAAACTGGAAGACCATGAAAAGGTTTCATGTATTTTTCATTATATTTTTGTCAAGTCGCTGATTAATATTTCAGAGTACTGGGGTTGGCTGCAGTATTGAAACTTTGTAAAATCAGCCAGCAATGCAAGTAGTGCGCACATGCCAGAGGGTTGGTGGAAGCCTGTCAGAACAGCAAGGCTCCCCACAGCTGGACCGGGACACATACACAGAATTCCTCTGGTGCTGGGATGGCAGATCCAGAAACTTGATACCCAGAATAATGTCATATTCTACCATCATGTACAGTGGCAAGAAAAAGTATGTGAACCCTTTGGAAATACCTGGATTTCTGCATAAATTAGTCATACAATTTGATCTGATCTTCATCTAGGTCACAACAATAGACAAATACAGTCTTCTTAAACTAATAAAACACATACAATTATACGTTTTTATGTCTTTATTGAACACTGTTTAAACCTTCACAGTGCAGGGAGGGAAAAGTATGTGAACCCTTGGATTTAATAACTGGTTGACCCTCCTTTGGTAGCAATAACCTCAACCAAACATTTTCTGTAGTTGCGGATCAGACCTGCACAAAGGTCAGGAATAATTTTGGACCATTCCTCTTTACAAAACTTTCAGTTCAGCAATATTCTTGGGATGTCTGGTGTGAACTGCTCTTTTGAGGTAATCTCAATCGAGTTGAGGTCAGGACTCTGACTGGGCCACTCCAGAAGGCATATTTTCTTCTGTTGAAGCCATTCTGTTGTTGATTTACTTCTGTGTTTTGGTTTGTTATTCTGTTGCATCAGCCAACTTCTGAGTTTCATGGGCAGACAGATTATTGCAAAATGTCTTGATACATTTTTTTGTGAAGAATCAACAACAAGTGGGACACAATCATGAAGTGGAACGACAATTTTGCACGCCCAGTTTTTCAGTTTTTGATTTGTTAAAAAAGTTTGAAATATCCAATAAATGTCGTTCCACTTCATGATTGTGTCCCACTTGTTGATTCTTAGGTCTTCTGAGATCTATTTTATTCGAGGCATGGTTCACATCAGGCAATGCTTCTTGTGAATAGCAAACTCACATTTTGTGAGTGTTTTTTTTTATAGGGCAAGGCAGCTCTAAACAACAACACCAATCTCTTCTCTTTGATTGGACTCCAGGATAGCTGACTCCTGAGTCATTACCCTAGGGGTTCACATACTTTTTCTAACCTACAATTTGAATGTTTGAATTATTTATTCAATGTAGACAAAAGTACAATTTGTGTGTTATTAATTTAAGCACACTATGTTTGTCTATTTTTGTGACTTAGATGAAGATCAAATTTTATGACCAATTTATGCAGAAATCCAGGTAATTCCAAAGGGTTCACATACTTTTTCTTGCCGCTGTAGCTTTAACAACTTCTAATTCTAGGAATGTTGGGTTGAGTTTTGGCTTTGAATTTAAGTTAAACAGTACTAGGCTACATTACAAAGGAAAAGGACCCCTGTCAAGTTTATTGAAGATGACGTAGATCAGGGGTACTCGACTGCTATTTGAGAAAGTCCGGTCACACTAATGTCCTAGGTGGCAATGGTCCGGATGTATATTGTCATTTAACGGTGTAGTAATGGGCCCACCTCACACCCTTCTTGTTGGGGGAGAGCATTTTTCCATTTTAAAGCTAATTTCCTGCAATTTTACACATTTTGCCATGGGTCTGAGATATTTATTTAGCAGTTAAGCTAAATTCCTGCAATTTTGCCATGTCTTATGAGTGTTCATATAATACCTGAGTGACGGGGCACATTTGGGATAAAAGCCCCTGGGCATGTAATCTGGCCATGATACAATATTTAGGTAGCTGGTTAGCCTAATTTACTTATCTAGCTAGTAGTCAACTGGACATTTCTGACAGGTTATAAATAGCTCTCTAACGTCTGTCAGTGAATGACATAACTAGATGAAAACTGCCCATGCACTACCAAATTTCGAAATTACACCTTGTGCGTTCTACATTTACAAACCTCAACAGCAGTAAATTGACAAATTTGACCGCGAACTGGACTGCCTGTTGGTCTGCCTGTTGAGGTATGGCTGATTTTTTTTTAAATAAATGTTTTCTAAGTTTTATTTGTGTTGCTGACTGCGAAGTAATCTCATACATCCGTCTTTCACAGTAACTCATCCCAGTTTGAGCTATCACAGCCGCCCACCGTCCATGAAGGTAATCTAAACCTGTGAACACCAGTCTAATATTTGCAGTTCATGGACGGACCCCTTTCCATCCATTCATAAGATTAACAGATATGACTTGTGGGCGTGTCAAACTTTGATGCTTTTTTTCCTTGATCTCAAAGGTCAAATAGGAGGTGCTTATGTTTGTCCTGTTTCACACATTACAAGTGTGTGGTGTGAAATGGACATGTGATTTTTTTTGCATATCGAACTCCCCCCGAGACACCCTCGGAGAGTGGGGTAACAGCCAGGGATCAGCCATTATTGGTGGTGACCCTGGAGCAATTAGGGTTAAGTGCCTTGCTCAAGGGTAGATTGACAGATTTCATGTAGTCGGCTCGCGGATTCCAACTAGTAACCTTTCAGTTACAGGCCCAATCTTTTACTCTGAACATAATCTGTCAAATAGGATCCTCCCTAATGGAATGGTTCACTCTGATTCTTAAGTGGTTGAGTCGTCCTATTTTAGCAAACTGTCCGAAAGTGGAGGTGAGATTTGGGATTCTGGCTGGGGGAGCGTTTGTTGGCCAGATCACATTGCAGCCATCTGGACGGATGCCCCTGTCGCTGCACAGCCCTGATGAACTCCTCTACCGTCCCTCGTCCTCTCTCTCCAGGCAGCTAGGCCTGGTCCTCTGAGCCCTGGCCCCAGCCTAATGCCCCACTGCCTCATCCTCAATGTCCCAGCTAGCTAGTTGTCCACTCTCTTGTTATCTGTGTTTTCCTGGCATTTCACTCTTCTAGGTTATCTCTGTCTGCGACATGAAGCATTCACCCACATCTTCTCTGTGGCCTGGCCATCCTCTCTGGTCTTCTGTGTGTTAGCGTTCACCCACTGTTCTCTGTGTGCGACAATGGATCTTTTCTCCCTGGTTTTCGTTGTCCTGGCAGTCTTGTTCTTTGTGTGTAAGCACTCTTTTCTCTCAAGTTATCTGTGTTCTGGGGTGTATTCACTCGGGACCAAACGGATCCAAACGTAAGCAAACAAAGCGGAACAGGGAGGGACCGTCCTGAATTTCTAACGGTTTGGACTAATAATTACATTTACATTTAAGTCATTTAGCAGACGCTCTTATCCAGAGCGACTTACAAATTACACACCTGGTCTGGACCTCTGCTGTCCGGTGTTCAGTGTCCTGCCCTGTGGTTCTTTACCTGAATTATTTGAGCCCTACTGCCCTATTGCTAGATCTTTTAAACTATAGTGAATTGCTTAATCAACTTCTCTGTCATTTAAGCCATGGTGTACCACTGCTTGGTGATTATGTGGTTTCATTATATCATTAATACTTTTACATTTCAATCTCTAAACTACCCAATATTCCTTTCTGAAAATAGCAGATAGGTTGGGCACATATGCAAATGCTTTAGTTGCCTGAATTTGATAGTAAGGACACTGTAGCAAACCCATATTGGGGTTAAAAACCATGTAAAGTATCTAATGTGCACTTTAAACACACTAAGTATTCATTTATTCATCATGAATTAAATTGGCAACAATGTTTTTACTTAAAAAATATATATAAATATTTACCAGGAATATACATGTCAATCATTCCCTCAGTTTTTCCTTGACCATTAGCAGCTACATTTTGAATGACTGGCGTATTGTTAACTTAACGATTTAGGAAAGTTCGAGAACGTGCAATTACATTTCTGTATTTCTATCAATTTATTTAGCCATTTGGTTATCATGGCAGCATGGTTTGGTAATGAAAGAATTAAGAAGGCTGCTGACTCATGTTTTGGGTCATGTACTACTATACTTGTAGCTTTGCCTAGGCTATATTCTCAATGGCTGAAATGTACAGAGAAAACACCGTTATCTATTCCATGGGATATTGTTAGATCATTTACATTAATAGTCAAATGTATTCATGTGCCAGATGTTGCACCCTAATGATTTATGAATTGCTTTGAATAACTACAATGGATTGTCATTCAAATGTCCAGGGGTAGAAATGGAATAGTGTGAAAAGTTGTCAATTTCCTCCAGTAGGAAAATACAGTGCAACCTTCTTTGAAATATCCTTGAAAATATTTGAACAGGTATATATAATGTAATCCTGGTGAAGCTTACTATGAAAGAATAACAAATCAGTATTATTTTTGTGTATGTAAAATATCCTTTATTGATATTTTGCAAGCATGATATATGAGTGAAAAGACTTTAAAAGTTTAGTCCAAATTGAGAGTAACATTTTCTTTGCCACCGAGGTAAAAAGCTGGGACAAAATCGAATCCCATCCGTATTTTATATCAAACAAACATCTTTCAGTAAAAACACTCTAGTTCGGTCATTTATTACACTCATATTAATGTATCACATTTGATTAATGATAGGGAATGTTTGAACTAAACAAATCAAACGGGAAACCCTAACACCAACTGTAATAAATTACCAAAAAAAACACATGCATGTGTACACGGCATAAATAATATATAAAAAGTCCATATAAAAAAACATTTAAGTAAAATAAGGAGCTAAATTTCCTTGGGTGGGATTCAAATAGGTTATTACAGTGAAGAATAACACTGTAAAGTTATAACTTAAATGTCAAGCAATACCTTGTATTCTTTAGAATAAAATGTACAGATATTCCTGTCTAGGTAGGCTATCAGAAAACAGACATGTATTTAATGTACACAGACATCAAAGGGTAGATGAATGACTTAAAACTATACAGTATGTGACACATGATACTTACTGCTGAGGCACAATCATTTTTTAAGTTGTTTGTTCAGTTATTTGAACACGTTTTTTGTTTTCTAAAAATGCAGATCGAGGAATAGTTTATTTTTCCTCCTGAACATGTGAAATACACATTAATTAGACTTGTTCTTCAACATGCAATTTCTTGACAATGTATAAAAATCGTGTGTGTGTTTAGTACATGTGTATGTATGTTCATGAGTAAGTGTGTGTTCAGTTGGCAACTCAGTAGCGATGCTCCCCTCGGGTCATGTGTGACGAAAACTCGTAACGGTCCTGACTGCGATGGCCACAGAGGTTGCACTCGAAGGGGTCTCGGAAGCCATGGCAGCCCATGTGGATGGTGTACATCACATGGTCTAGGAAGAGGATGCGGCAGTGTTCACAGCGATATGCCCTCACCTGCTCCCCCTCTCCACTCAGCACCTTGAACCCCTCCGAGGCAATCTCGATACTGGCCCGCATGGCCTCGTACTGCCGCTGCTGCTCCTCCTTCCCCAGGGGCAGCACGCCATTACGTACCCCGGACGTGATGTGGTTTGTCAGGTAGATGAGGCCTGAGGCCCCGACACCTGCCCTCTCTTCATTGTTGCTCTCCGTGTCGGTGGAATCCTGGCCACTGTGGCTGGGGGAGCCGTCCTTCTCGCTGGAGGCTGACTTGGACTTTGCGAGCAACAGAAGATTTTCGGCTGCGCTGTCCTTGGCTGACAGGCCGTGGCCCTCTGCAGGGGGCTTGTGGAGGGGGTACATGGAGCCCATGACCCCCATGTCAGAGGAGGTTGGGGAGGTCTGGATGAGTGGTCGGAGTGACTCGGCACCCAGGTAGTTGATGGCACTGTTGATGGCCTGGTCGATGACATGAGGCTGCATCAGTTCCCCCGGGCCACCCTCGAAGGAGATGTCGGAGAGGCGTTTCTCACCTGAGGGTTAGAAAGAGAAAACAGATGAATAACAATGTTAGACTACAATTCAAATTTTAAAAAAACTCAGTTTCCTGATATCAAACATTACAAGGACTTATGTTTAATTGTGGTTCTAGTGGTCAATTTATTGGCCACTTTTGACATATTGAAAAGTGATTCTCCTTATTTAGAATATTCCATTCTTTGCATTTTTCTCATGGCTGATTACTTAGTTTTAGTTGTTATTTCTGACATGTTTTGTAAATATATTTTTATTGTTAGTTTAAGAAAGAGTAATCTTCAGATACATGTATAATACACCAAGGGTAAGGATCAAGTTGAAATCAATGAAAATATTCTCTTTGCTCAACTTAAATAAAGCTCAAACATTGTTATAATGATATGCAGATTCCAGGCACAAGGGTGATCATGCTGAATATGTGCTGTTTTTTTTTTTAAATAGCTTATTCTGCAGCGCAAAGGTAGCAAATCCAAATGCATCAAACTGAAATACACAATTCTGACAATTGGAACCTAAGTCCTGTGCTTTACATGTTTGTTGGTATACGAAGGTAGAAGACTTTATCCCTTACCTACAAACTTCTGTGGCATAGTGCTCTTACGTTTGGCTACATTATTAGCTAGTCTGTCTAGCACCAAGGCTCTCTTAGATCCCATCTGGCTTAAGTCTTCCCTCTGCTCATTCTGGTTGCTTTCTTCCTTTACTACTGGAAAGCAAGACAGAAAAGTAGATTTCAGAATCAAAGTAGTGAAATCTGACCTGATAAAAAGTATAATTACTGTATAACAGGATCTTGCTACAATTTGCTAAAGCATCCCTCCCTGACTGTAGATACATGGCACAATGATGAGGAGGCCTTTATTGACAGATGTGCTGCAGTTGGTATACATTGGCCTTACTCACTAAGCAAAGCAGAGTGATCAACCTTTCTCATCATTTCCTCTTCTAATTTCCTCTTCTTAACCTCTGCACTCTTGCCCCACTTCCTAATGTTGTCAGTTCAGTCGGCTACATGTACATCCGCCCACAATGGATCTCTTCTTAGTATAAAGAAGTCATTTTTACGTGAGCTACATTATCTTACTATAAAAAGCTACATTATCTTACTGTATTTATTTAACTTTAAACCATGTTCCACATTCACAAAAGTCTTATAAGATTTTAGCAGAACTGTCAATACATTTTTAACAAAACATGAACTGAAAAGAGCACAGAATTTTTTTTATCATGCTCTTATTTATGGTTCATGGACTCAGAATGAAGTAGTACAACTTGAAGACCATCCAAGAAAATAAGCTGCCACTTTTTTTTACCACATTTCCTTACTGAATAAAGTGTTTCCCCCTTTTAGAATCACTGGATATAAGTCAACAGTAACAGCAAAAAAACACTCCAATATATTATGGAAGCCTTGCATCGGAAGAGAAACATTTATTCTGCAGGTAAATGTCTTTAAAATCGAGCCTGACCTGTTGGAAGTATTCTTGCAATTTCAACATTGTTGGTGCATTAATGTTGCCACCAGAGTGAGTCCTGAGTGGTGACGAGTAGTCAAGTTCAAAGTAGGTCAACAGTGTGAGTGAAGGTGAGAGACTGACACACACTAACCTGTATAGATGCTGTTCTGCAGCCCCATGCACTGGAGATAGTTGTGACACCGCTCCTTGTGTTCCTCCAGAGAGCTACGCTGCTTGTAGCTCCGCCCACAGTAGGCACACTTGTGGGGTTTTCCAACTGCAAGAAGTGACAGCGGTGAGTATTGATCGCATTTTAATTGAGAGCCATTTTTCAAGCATGTGAGATGTCCATTGTACTGTCCATATTGTGAGGGGTGTACATGTACATATGTTGTATTTTGACTTATAACAATGGCATTCTGTTTCATTCTCCAAAAGACCCAGTCCCATGTTTCATTGATATGATAAATGTAATGGTTTTATAATCATTTCTTTGCAGATGACCGATATCCCACTGGGCAAAGACGTCAATTCAACGTCTAAGTCCTCGTTGATTCAACTTAATTTCATTGAAATGACATTGGAAACAATGTTGATTCAACCAGTGTGTGCCCAGTGGGATGGTTCCCACTCCACACTAAGACCACAGGGTACAGGGCAGGTGTTCCCTCACAATTCCACTGGGTAAGTACCACCACATGGAAAGTTGATTAGGCCCTAAACGGGAGAAATTGGACTGAAACAGGGAGGGACTACATGGATTACATGGTCCATTTTTTGTTTCTGTTTCAAAACCTTTTAAAAATGTTGCGTGCCCTAATGTCCACAACACACTGACCACTAATCCTATCCTCCTAACTCACCAGAGTGGGTACGCAGGTGACCGCTGAGGGCGTCTCTCCGGCGACAGGCATAGTTGCACAGGTGACACTTGAAGGGCTTCTCTCCTGAGTGGAGCTTGATGTGACGTAGCAGGTTGCCTTTCTGGGTGAAAGAAGCGCCACACTGGGTGCACTGGAATGGACGCTCTCCTGAGGACAAGAAACACCACACAGCAGGTTGTTAGGGCCAGCACACAGGAGCAGCTGCCACTCATCTACAGTATGTATCAACACTTTAAATGTAATTGGCTCATTGCAAATCAGTGTTGGCATATTTTTCACTGACAAGCACACTTTTGTAATCTCACAAATACATAACTGCAGTATAGGTGTCTTTGTGAGTTATGCAAATATTATCATGTAGAAAATAGGAATAATTTTCAGCAAAATCTTGTTTTATGAGCTCGGACACAAAATGACAATAATGTACATTACAGCAGATTAGTATTTTGTTTGTAAGTGTAGGCCTATATGAATGGAATTCTATGCTTTATATAACCGAGGGTTAATGCAAAGTGTTGACAGTGTGTGGGGAATGTATGAACGTGCTTTCTCTTTTGTCATCTTACAGTATGAGATGGACCCATTTTTGTCATTTGTATCAGTTTATCAACCATTCTGAGTTTGTCATTTTGCTTTGAGCCGCACCAATGTTGGCTCGGCTCAACGAGAACAGCCTCTCTTCAAAGAATAATGGGCCAGGTATAGAGCCATTGTCTGAATTTTGCTATCTGGATGCAAGAACTAAAGCATCTCCACCAATAGCACCACTGTGGATGTGAATGTGGGGTCACTGTACCACAAGACTCCCAAGCACTAGAACACGGTGAATGATGGAGGAACTCTGAGCACAGCCCAATCAACCAGCCTATGAGGGTTTGAGAGTGGAGTGACACTCCATTTCTCCATGCACTCCCTGGCCCTGAACCTCGGAGCCGAATGGCGCTCTGATCGAACAAGAGCCTTTCCGACTCAGGCTGCCAGTTCCGTAATGCACCAGTGCCTGGGTCAATTTGATCAGAAAATCTCTTCTTTTTTTTCTCTTCTTCTTCGTCTCTAAAATAAGAGCAGCCCATCACAATGCAAATTCAAGCTCATTTGAATAAAGTGAAGGAAACACTTTGTGTTGAGAGCCAGTCTTCCTGATCAGTGGTTCTGGAATAAACCAATATCTAGCCTCTCTGAGTGTTGTGGCATTCTGTGAGAAGGTTTTAATATGGCTTTTTTTTTTCAAAAGGCCCCATAAAATAAGAGTTACCAGTGAAGCAGCAAAAATATAGAAAAAAGGAAACTCATTAAAAATGCATTTCAGGAGCAGAGACACCACAGAATATTTTCTATTTAAATAGGAGGCACTTCATTATATATTTTATTATATGTTATTTTGCATTTACATTAGTCTAGTGTTCCTTTCTTCCATTTTGGGTTTCATTAGTTTCTAAAGCTTGACAGTTAAGTGCCTTTTTGAAAAATGTTCCCCGCCACTGGTTTGGGTTCATTACAATAGAATATCAATTCTGAATTTTGAAAAACTTGTAATACTCGGATAATTGCCATTTTGTGGAGATTCCATTTAATTGCTGCAGATATCCTGTTTTTCAACTGTGATATAAGGGCATGTTTAGGGATTATATTCATCATACTTTTTCAATCTTATCACACAACAAATTGATCACGAGCCACTTCTCTCACGTGATCATTTAAAAGAACACTCCGAGAATTATAATTGTATAGTGGCTTCCTCAGTCACCAATACAGAATATAGTGTAGATACTACAAATGACAGATGACATACTTGACTATATTTCGATATTTCAGTCTAAAACATCCCTTTACAGCATTATAGACCAATATAATGACTATAAAATATGCCTCTGAAACTAATCCAAACCAATGAAAGCTATATATTATCCACATAAAAAAAACTCAACAATGTTTAATAACACATTATCTACTCATGTTAAGCTCTGCCATCATCAAATAGCTCCAATTGTTTAAGTAATAACTTTTACAAAAACAAGTATTCAACTGCTTCATTGCACCTCAATTACGGAGAAGTGACATGGTAACAGTTAGCAGCTCCTGGTGCTTATCTCGTTGAATTAAACACAATCGGTGGATGCCTTGCACTGTAGCATGGTAGCCTACTAAGTGGTACTTAGTGGTCAAATATTCAAAAACATATTTATTAGGTGATAAGCACGTAATTGCCATTTTAGATTTCCAAGTACCATGTAAATGGCGGACTCTAAAATAGTGTGAAACCCCAATTACTTTTGTTGAAGCCTATAACTCATGCTCTGTAGGCAACTTTGGAATAAGACCCAAGAACACAGACTAACCCTAACAGTGCTCTGTCTACTGCTCTCAGTGTCTCAAGTGAAGATAAAGACACTGACAGAATCCATCTCATCTTCTCTACCCCACATACACATAATCTCTCTGTAAGGCTACCAGTGAGCGTGGGTGCAAAGTAAGGGCGATGAGTATCGCGGATGGCTTACCAGTGTGGCTTCGCTTGTGCACCATCAGCACATTGGGGCCAATGCAAACTATCCCACAGATATCACACTTGAGCTTCCCGTTGGGCAGGCGGATACCCCCAGCCGAGGAGTAGGGGCCCTTGCTGTCAGGGCCGCCTGCATGGGAGCCGTTCACTTTGGCCCCCGAGGCATCGAGCACGCGCAAGTCTTCCGCACACTCCTCCTCCTCCTCGCCATTCATCATCATGTCAATGGCGAGCCCATTCTCCTCGTCACTGCGAGCCTCAACTTTAATGTTACAGGCTGGAAAAGAGGGCAGTGGGCCACTGTTTAGAATAGGAACATGTTTCTGGGGGACTATAGCCTAACTCACTGTGTAGAAATATGAGTACATTACTATATTACTATTTGACTAGATGTAAATCTTTGACTTTCTATGGGACAATATGTGACTTTTTAGTTTAAGGGCATGTGTCTATGTCTCCCTCTACTTGACTGGTTGATTTAGTCTATGAGGTCTATGAACACCTGTGAGAGCATGCCTCACCTCCAATTAACTTACTGATAGGAATAGTTAATTGCGGCGTGAGAGCTTTTATATCAGCACTTTCTGTGCAGCAATCCTCAATTCAACTTTATTGGCTGAGTACACTAGGACAAAACTTTGAAACAAATTTGCTGAACTCATGCAGTGGGTTCTTGTGATCAATGTTCCAGATCAAACATAACAGATGAATAATATAGATTTCTTTTAAACTTTTGCTAAAGAAGGTGGTGAAACTATATACTGCATCTCTCATTATCACTCTTCTGTGAAAATGACAGCAAGATAAACAGGAAACAGAGACACAGGAAGCCGTGTGAAACTAAGGATGGCAGCGGTGTCAACCAGACCAACAAACTATGATAAAGGCACACACACACACACGCACACGCACACACACACAAACACGCACACACACACACACACACACACACACACACACACACACACACACACACACACACACACACACACACACACACACACACACACACACACACACACACACACACACACACACAAATATACATAAAACGATAACTTAAAAACACAATATCTGAACACATAGCCCATTAGGCTAAAACTGATTGAATCAACGTTGTTTCCACATCATTTCAACAATAAAAATTCAATGTTGAATCAACGCGGAAAATTGATTGGATTTTATTTTTTAAGTAATCAAAGTAAGGAAATGTTGTATTTTTTTCACCCAACTTTTAAGCTAAATCCAAGTACATGGTGAACTGTTTTTGTAGATTTCATGTTGAATTCACGTTAGATGACAACTCAACCAAATGTAAATCAAAACTAGACGTTGGAACTAATATCGATTTCAACTGCCCCCATTGTCACTTCATCCTGGTGCCGGGTTTGCATAACTGTTGTCATTCTTTTCAATGGCTTTGTAACCAGACTATGTATGGCATGACAATAATTTGAATCGACGATTATCGTCTCAATAAAAGCACACGTTTTAAAGGAGCGAGTGTAAAAGGAAATGTGACGACAAGTGCCCGATTTTAAATACTGGAGGGAATAAACACTTGAAACCTTGAAAACCCCTCAACCTCATTTGCATTTCATGGTGGCTGATTTCCTCATGTGTCTACCTTGTTTGTACACCCAAAGAGGAAGAAGTGGAAATAATGAATTATAGGAATCTATAGGGGAAAAAGGGGAAGCGTCAGAAACGAGGCCTGCCTAACCAAAATACCAAGAATTATGGAGAAGTGACAGAAAGGGAAGCACAGACAAGGAATTGTAAAACGGTGTAACTGAAACTTGAGTCTTTTTGCAGGACGCTTGTTTTCACTGACACTTGGAGGGAACAAGCTTCCATAGTGCGTGATTCATCAAGTGAAAGCGGAAAGGCAACTGGTGTGAACACAGTGACTTCCAGTTGCTCTCAAACACAACTTCATTATCAACCCAACACCACCATCTTGGTGATACTGGATGAAATCAGCATTTGGTGTACAGTACAATGCTAGCTATTCAAATAATCAAATTCAACATCACATTGGTGATAGTGGATTGACCAAAGAACAATTTGTGTTAGAGTTTGCTATATTATGCTAACTGCTGAAATACTGTAAGTTCAGGGCAGTATAATGCTCCTCCCTCGCCTTACAACATTTTGTCTGTTGCCCTGTTGTCACTTTGCAATTGGACACATAGCCTACATGTTTTTCCACTGAGCAGGCGAGGTGAAGAGAACACAAACCACACGCCTATAGAACACAAAGGAAGCTAGCTAGATGAAAGAAGAAAGGCATGAAATAGAACAGAAAGAGAGAGCGCACCCCAGGCAGAGAGGCAATGATAACTGTGAAGAGCATATTTTCAATAACCACTGAATTAAGGCCTGCATGTCTCCAAACATGTTAGGCCTACAGGTCAGCCAGAACAATAGACGTGAAGATGACTGGGTGGTTGGCTACAACATGAATACAACCATTTTCCAACTTCTACATGATTACAGTAATGAGAGAAAAATATGTTAGTACCTTCTATGTGTTTGTTGTTCGGTTTAATGTAATGCATAAAACTTGTAACGTATTTGGGGGCTCGTCTGGGATTTCACTTATTTATTTGCATCAGAGAAAACAAGTGATAGACAGCAATACAGAAAAAAATGAAATAAAACATTTAACGATGTGCAGGTGTGGTTGTATACAATACATAATATACAATACATAAGAACAAAATTAAGAACGATTTTTTAAACTGAAAACAAAACCTACTAATTATGAATGTATTATTTAATTGATCAGTTACCACACATGCACAAAAAATGTGCTTTGTTAAAGCGTGTGTGTGTGTGTGTGTGTGTGTGTGTGTGTGTGTGTGTGTGTGTGTGTGTGTGTGTGTGTGTGTGTGTGTGTGTGTGTGTGTGTGTGTGTGTGTGTGTGAGAGAGAGAGAGTTACAGTGCCAGTCCAAAGTTTGGACAATACCTACTCATTCAAGGGTTTTTCTTAATTTTTACTATTTTCTACATTGTAGAATAATAGTGAAGACATAAAAACTATGAAATAACACATACGTATGGAATCATGTTGTAAACAAAAAAGTGTTAAACAAATCAAAATATATTTTAGATTCTTCAAAGTAGCCACCCTTTGCCTTGATGACAGCTTTGCACACTCTTGGCATTCTCTCAACCAGCTTCATGAGGTAGTCACCTGAAATACATTTGTTAAAAGTTCATTTGTGGAATTTCTACCATTTTTAATGCGTTTGAGCCAATCAGTTGTGTTGTGACAAAGTAGGGGTGTTATACGAAGATAGCCCTATTTGGTAAAAGACCAAGTCCATGTTAGGGCAAGAACAGCTCAAATGAACAAGGAGAAACGATAGTCCATCATTACTTTAAGACATGAAGGTCAGTCAATCTGGAAAATTCCAAGATCTTTGAAAGATTCTTTATGTGCAGTCGCAAAAACCATCAAGCGTTATGATGAAACTGGCTCTCATGAGGACCGCCACAGGAAAGGAAGACCGAGAGTTACCTCTGCTGCAGAGGATAAGTTCATTAGAGTTAATTAACTGCACCTCAGATTGCAGCCCAAATAAATGCTTCACAGAGGTCAAGTAACAGACACATCTCAGCATCAATTGTTCAGAGGAGACTACGTGAATCAGGCCTTCATGGTCGAATTTCTGCAAAGAAACCACTACTAAAGGACACCAATAAGAAGAAGAGACGTCCTAGGGCCAAGAAACACGAGCAATGGACATTAGACTGGTGGAAATCTGTCCTTTGGTCTGATTTGAATGATTTGAGAATTTGAGATTTTTGGTTCCAATCGCCGTGTCTTTGTGAGACGCGGAGTAGGTGAACGGATGATCTCCGCATGTGTGGTTCCCACCGTGAAGCATGGAGGAAGAGGTGTGGGGATGCTTTGCTGGTGATTTATTTAGAATTCAAGGCACATTTAACCAGCATGTCTATCACAGCATTATGCAGCAATACGCCATTCCGTCTGGTTTGCTCTTAGTGAGACTATCATTTGTTTTTCAACGGGACAATGTCCAAAACAACACCTCCAGGCTGTGTAAGGGCTACTTGACCAAGAAGGAGAGTGATGGTGCTGCATCAGATGATCCCCCGACCTCAACCCAATTGAGATGGTTTGGGATGAGTTGGACTGCAGAGTGTAGGAAAAGCAGCCAACAAGTGCTCAGTATATGTGGGAACTACTTCAAGACTGTTGGAAAAGCATTCCTCGTGAAGCTGGTAAAGATAATGCAAGAGTGTGCAAAGCTGTCATCAAGGCAATGTATGGCTATTTTAAAGAATCTCAAAAATAATATATATTTGGGTTTGTTTAACACTTTTTTGGTTACTACATGATTCCATATGTGTTATTTCATAGTTTTGATGTCTTCACTATTATTCAATGTAGAAAATAGTAAAATAAAGAAAAACCCTTGAATGAGTAGGTGTGTCCTGGATACAGCCCTTAGCCGTAGTATATTGACCATATACCACAAACTTTGAGGTGCTTTATTGCTATTATTAACTGGTTACCAATGTAAATAACTTGAAAATAAAATAAAAGAGATCTGTACACTGTAGGAGCTCAGATGCAAAAATGTAATTACCAACGTTTTGACAGCCAAGCTGTCTTCGTCGAAACGTTGGTTATTAAATTTTTGCATCTGAGCTCCTAGAGTGTGCGGCTCTCTTTTATTTTCAAGTTTTCTACTCCGCTAGCCAGCACCTCATCTTAATAGGTGTGCGTTTCTTTTTCTTCTAGACCAATGTAAATAAAACACTAAACAAGTATTTTTGCATCATACCCGTGTCATATTGTCTGATATACACACAGCTGAAATGTTGTTTCAGCCAATCAGCATTGAGAACCCAAACTACCACGTTTATAATTGTTGTTAATTTGACTTAAATGTCTGACGTTGACATTGAGAGGCAGATTTAGAGATTAATGGTAGTTGTTTTATTGCTCTCATTGTTTGTCTTTCTCTGTGTGATTTAACACTTGCTTCCCAAAACAAGTAAATCAAGGTGTGTGACTGTGCGACAAACATGATATAAAGTCAAAACCCTTCTATTTTTTTTACAAGGCATGTCTGTACAATGATGTCCTACACCGTCCAAACCCAGACGACGTTGGGCCAATTGTACGCCATCCTATGGGACTCCCAATCACTGCCGGTTGTGAAACAGACCGGATTTGAACCAGGGTGTCTGTAGTGACGCCTCTAGCACTGAAATGTAGTGCCTTAGGCCGCTGCGTCACTCGGGAGCCCCCCTTCTTCCCATCCCGAATTTTGTCGCAATTTCCCCATACTGTATATCTCTGAGAAGCTACAGCACAGCAGTAGTAGTTCCCTCTGCCTTGCTAGGTTCAGTGCTATCTGCCTCAGCTATGTGAGTAAGAGAGGGGCCAGAGCGACAACATGAGGGTTGGTGTAGAGCACTGAAGCTCAGGTATCTTTCCAGAGACTTTCCATGACAAAACCCTGGGCTTATTCACTTTACTTGGAAGTTAAAGAAATAAACATACTTTTCAACACTGTAGGCTATCATATAAAATCAGCAAAAAGAAATGTCCTATTACTGTCAACTGCATTTATTTTCAACAAACTTAACGTGTAAATATTTGCATGAACATAAGATTAAACAACTGAGACATAAACTGAACACGTTCCACAGACATGTGACTAAAAGAAATGGAATAATGTGTCCCTGAACAAAGGGGTGGTCAAAATCAAAAGTAACAATCATTAAGTACTAAGTACTGCAGTCCATCTCCTCCTCATGTTACCCACTCTCCCACCAAGGCACCTGCAAGTTCCCAGACATTTCTGGGGAGAATGGCCCGAGCCCTCACCCTCCGATCCAACAGGTCCCAGACTTGCTCAATGGGATTGAGATCCGGGCTCTTCGCAGGCCATGGCAGAACACTGACATACCTGTCTTGCAGGAAATCATGCACAGAAGGAGCAGTATGGCTGGTGGCATTGTCATGCTGGAGGATCATGTCAGGATGAGCCTGTAGGAAGGGTACCACATGAGGGAGGAGGATGTCTTCCCTGTAACACACAGCGTTGAGATTGCCTGAAATGACAACAAGCTCAGTCCGATGATGTTGTGACACACAGCCCCAGACCATGACGGACCCTCTAACTCCAAATCGATCCCGCTCCAGAGTACAGGCCTCGGTGTAACGCTCATTCCTTCGACAATATACGCGAATCCGACCATCACCCCTGGTGAGACAAAACCGCGATTCGTCAGTGAAGAGAACTTTTTGCCTGTCCCGTCTTGTCCAGCGACGGTGGGTTTGTGCCCATAGGCGATTTTGTTGCCGGTGATGTCTGGTGAGGACCTACCTTAGAACAGGCCTACAAGCCCTCAGTCCAGCCTCTCTCAGCCTATTTTGGACAGTCTGAGCACTGATTGAGGGATTGTGCATCCGGGTGTGCGTCCGGGTGTAACTCGGGCAGTTGTTGTTGCCATCCTGTACCTGTCCCGCAGGTCTGATGTTCGAATGTACCAATCCTGTGCAGGTGTTGTTACACATGGTCTTCCACTGCGAGGATGATCACCTGTCCGTCCTGTCTCCCTGGGCATCTTTCTTTTGGTGTTTTTCAGAGTCAGTAGAAAGGCCTCTTTAGTGTCCTAAGTTTTCATAACTGTGACCTTAATTGCCTACCGTTTGTAAGCTGTTAGTGTCTTAACGACCATTCCACAGGTGCATGTTCATTAATTGTTTATGGTTCATTGAACAAGCATGGGAAACATTGTTTAAACCCTTTACATTGAAGATCTGTGAAGTTATTTGGATTTTTACAAATTATCTTTGAAAGACAGGGTCCTGAAAAGGGACGTTTCTTTTTTGCTGAGTTTACTTAGTAACAGCTCCAGCTTCATCGATTTGATACATTGGTACAAAAGAGACGCTAAATTTCTAAATTCACAAGCTATACTGAACAAAAATATAAATTCAAAGTGTTGGTCCCATGTTTCATGAGCTGAAATAAAAAATCCCAGACATTTTCCATAAGCACATAAAGCGTATTTCTCTCAATTGTTGTGCACAAATTTGTTTACATCCCTATTTCTCATTTGCCAAGATAGTCCATCCACCTGACAGGTGTGGCATATCAATAAGCTGATTAAACCGCATGATCATTACACAGTTGCGCCTTGTGTTGGGGACAATAAAAAAAATTGTTTTGTCACACAACACAATGCCACAGATGTCTCAAGTTTTGAGGGATCATGCAATTGGCATGCTGACTGCAGGAATGTCCACCAGAGCTGTTGCCAGAGAATTAACGGTAGAAATTAACATTCAAACTGCCTCCAATATCGTTTTCGAGAATTTGGCAGTACGTCCAATCGGCCTCAATCGGCGTGAAACCACGCCAGCCCAGAACCTCCACATCCGGCTTCTTCACCTACGAGATTGCCTGAGTGGGGGTGGAGAGGGGTTGCTGAGGTTTAAGTGTCTGTCATAAAACTCTTTTGTGGAGAAAAACTCATTCTGATTGGCTGGGCCTGGCTCCCCAGTGGGTGGCTCTGGCTTCCAAGTGGGTGGACCTGTGCCCTCCCAGCCCCCCCCCCATGGCTGCACCCCTGCCTAGTCATATGAAATCTATAGATTAGAGCCTAATGAATTTATTGCAATTGACTGATTTCCTTTTATGAACTGTAACTCAGTAAAATACATTTTTGCTCAGTATAAAAAAAGAATACACAGGAATCACAGGTAACTGATAACAAGTCATTGGTGTTGGCTTAGATATCTAGGGTGGAAGTAAAAATAGACTGTTGGAGGTTCCTGTAACGGAGCTTCTTTTCTCACTGCCTGATGAAAATAGGCCAGTGTGTGCTTGCCTGACTGTGGAAACAACCACATGTGTGTAAAACCACGTTAATGCCACACTGAACATGACTCCTTTGAGTGTGTCAGTGTTGATTAGGAGCACCAAAAACAAAGTGGACTTTTCTACCAGCCTTGAATTTCCGAGAACTCAAAAGCTTAGCACTCGGGGATGAAATAAACACGGCTGTCGTGAATAACTTAATAACTCTAATGATTCATAGCGAAAGAGAAATTGTGTCACCAGAAAGACCTACTGTGACATGTCATTTTACTGTCTGTGTGACTGTAATGACCAAATATATATTTTTATTAACAATTGAATTCAATAAGGCAACTTGTAAAGCATACTTGTGAGATGATATGTCTTGTACTCCCCACACAAGGGGAACACTTGTTGTGCTTGTTGACTTGTATGGTGAGGCAACGTAGGATGGACCTGGAGACGCTTTGTAGGACGAACCTATGCTAGCTTTGGAAAGTAAATGGAAAACTGCAAAAAGCAACCAGGCTTTGAGGTCTTGAGCTTCCGTTATACTTTCAGCCTCCCTGTCTCAGTTACACGATCCTGTGTGCGATCTGCACTTCAGGCCCATAGCCTTTGTACCACATGATCCTGACAGATAATAATAACTCCCTGATGCATTTGGGGTTGATCAGCGAGCCAGCGATGCACTGCATAGATATAACAGTCACTTCCTCTCACACTGGTGATTAGATCTTCAGGGAGTGCAGAGCAACACATATACACAAACACTTACACTCGCTCACACTCAAAGACCAACACGTACAACAAACACACACACTATTGTCTATGTTTAGGCCGACCTCTCTCCTGATTCAGGACCTCTTCAAAATGCTATAAGACCAGGTATAGAGATGAAGAATCATTCAACCTGTCCTTAAAAAACAAACTCAACAAAGAACACAATACAGTAACTTTTATCACCGATGGCCTCTCATGACCTCTCAGTGAATTTACAAAAACATGTTGAAAGTACTATGGAATAATGTCTGTAACGGCATTCCCAAATTGATCAACAAATATCATTCAATTCACTTAGGAAGCGCGCATAAAAATTCTAAACTGTCTGACTGTGATCTCTAAGTCATAGTCCCCATTGTGCATCAGTGAAGATTTGAGTCATTTGAGCTGTTTTTCCAAATATGTAAAATCTGGCAAGTGAAATGACTAATCATAGGCTCAGCCACAAAGACAGTCATATGGAGAAAGCCATGGCTGACTAGGGCAAACCACAGCAGCATATGCCTGTGTTTCCCATGGCCTACTCTTCTATCTCTAGCTCAACTGCACACTTGCCCCCCCCCCTCTCAAAAGGCACATCTATGAGCAAAATATCAGGAAGTAGTAGGGGCTAGTCCGTGTAATGCTTTCAGAAATGTAATCAGTTGGTGGATCATGAATAAAAATTGGAATTGCAGCTGCTGGACGTGAAAGCCTCATCATGTCTTATGATGATTGCTCCGCAACAAATACTGACCGACGTGTTCACGTCAACTAAGGTGAATCTTGATAAAGACACGTGTGTACTTCATGATAGGTAGGGCAGTTACAATAAATTCCCGGTGCATGACAATGGGCATCCTTGTCGCAAACTATGGCACGCTGGCAAGGGCTGGAGTTCATTATGTGTGCTGCTGAGTTAACAGCTTGACAGTTGAAGTGAAAGCATGTGTGTGTGTTTGCAGGTGCGTTAGCAGTGTGCGGTGGTGCGATGCGCTGGGATGTGCTGTGCTGATCTCTGAACTTGACTCTGCTCCTGAAGTCTTTATCTCCTGGAGTGTTGAAACTGACTGATGGCAAGTTCTTCTTAGGAAACTCTTGCACATCCTATTTCAGTTTCCTCTGCTGTGACATGTTATTTGACATACGCCGCCTCAAAGTGCAACGGTACACGACACCACACCGCTATCTGGAGCTAATACAGAAGGAGCGACATTCTAATTTTACGCCACACTTTATAGCAACACTTAGGGTGTATTGTAGTTATCACAATGGATCACCGACACATCCCACAAAGACACCCTAGCTATTGGTTGCATGAGCTACTGTACTTTTAGGCATAGAACATGATGTGGTTCACCTTGCATGCAGGTAGGGGTGCTTTTCACAAATGTTCCCATGAAGCAACAATTCAAATTCCAAAACTCCGTGTGGTAAATGCTGCCTGGTGTCCCCTGATATCGCAGTCATGTCCCGAGTTGAAATAAACGTGTACATCAACTAATGCTAATATTATGTCCATGATATTCCCTGGCTTAATTTAGTAACATCAAGGGCACATTAGCCATTCCTTAAGGTTTTGCACATCATGAGACGGATCAGAGAAATGTGCAACCTTTCCTGCCAATGACCTAAATGCATCAATAACTTTTAGATTGCATGTTCAAAAGAACTGTGTTTGGTTAAAGTGCCAGATTGCAAGTAATGAGTGGATCTAAGGGATTGTTGTTTCATGTGGCAACCGCTTGTTGGGATGCCGTTACGAAATGTTATGTTACTAACAAAATAGTTATGTTACTAAGACATTTCTTTTTATGATATGTGCAGTGAGCTCCAAAAGTGTTAGGACAGTGACAATGTTGTTGTTGTTTTGGCTCTGTACTCTGAAATTATACAATGACTACGAGGTTAAAGTGCTGATTTTTTGTAGTCTGTCAGCTTTTTGGGGGGCGTATTTTAATCCATACTAGGTGGACTGTTTAGAAATTACAGCACATTTTGTACATAGTCCCCCATTTTAAGAGACCTAAAGTATTGGGACATTTTCACTTATGCTGAGTGTACAAAACATTAGGAACTCATTCCTAATATTGAGTTTACACCCCCTTTTGCACTCAGAGCAGCTTCAATTTGTTGGTGGCATGGGCTCTACAAGGTCTCAAGACAATTCCACAGGAATGCTGGCCCATGTTGACACCAATGCTTCCCACAGTTGTGTCATGTTGGCTGGATATCCTTTGTGCAGTGGACCATTTTTGATACACAAGTGAAACTGTTCAGCGCAAAAAATCCCCAGCAGTGTTGCAGTTCTTGACACACTCAAACCTACTACCATACCCTATTCAAAGGCACTTAAATCTTTTGTCTTGCCCATTCACCCTCTGAATAGCACACATACACAATCCATGTCTCAATTGTCTCAAGGCTTAAAAATATTTATTTAACCTGTCTCATCCCCTTCATCTACACTGATTTAAGGTGGATTTAACAAGTGACATAAGGGATCATAGGTTTTACGAGGATTCACCTGGTCAGTCTGTCATGTAAAGAGTGAGAAGGTTACAGAGGCATAAATATCACCCCCCCCCCCAAAAAAAGAAAAAACGCTAACCTTCCCTGTTATTGTATTGGTGAGAGGTTTGCATTTGGGGGGGTATAATATTTACGCCTCTGTAATCTTCTTACTTTTCATTATTCACAATTCATTCAGGAGTATCTGTAATCATGGTAGCATCCACATGAATGTAGAAGTGTTTAGAAACATATTTATGCTTATTTACAATAAAGGTTATTCCAAAATGACACTACATTATTTACCATTAATTTCTATTGGGCACATAATTATCTGAAACACGACCCAAACAAAATAGCAAATGCATCCAACAAATTTATAGAGTCAAACCTTGATGTAGTCATTGTGTTATAGGAATATGGGACCAAATACTAAACTTTGACTACTTTAATACACATATAAGTGAATTTGTCCCAATACCTTTGGTGCCCTAAAATGAGAGGACTATGTACAAAAAGTGCTGAAATGTATTTTAAGTGTAGGCGGGTGTAACAAACACATGTATTGTTAATTATTCATGTATTTTGTCATGTATTTTCACATCATTTTTAAAAAGATCATTATTTTTATTATTATTATTAGCAACAACAGTGCTACTACTTTTGTCCTGAGGGTTTACATATTTCTGAAGGTGCTCTGGAAACGGCTAGGTTTTGGGGTATACAGGTAAAGGTTTGATGGATATACTGGTCTAGGTGCAGCAACTTAACTGGTTCATAGGCCTACTGATGTAGGAGTGGTGCATTAGGGAAGCACGGTGAAACTCGTGTGATCTGTCACTCACCCATGCCTTCTTTGTCACCCCTGTTGTTGTGTTGCAGATTGGAGCTAGCAGACAGGTCCTCTGGGATGGGCATGGCCTCGTCGTTCTCCTCAGACACATCATTGGGAGGGGGGCTGTCCCTGCCTACATGGGGAAACACCAGCAAACCCATTAGCCACCAGAACATGGTTCATTATTGCTCATAAGATAGAACCATAATTATCTATAATCTATTACATGTGGTATGACTGTGCCACTCAGCTTGGGCTCTGTGCAACTCACGCTGTGCTTCTCTGTTCTACCAGACATGCTCCTACAGTGCCAGTTCTGAAAACAGAAGCTCTTACCAGGCATCTGAGACATCTCCTGTGCCTCCTCCGTCTCCATTCGGTGCAGGTACTCTAATGGGATAGAGAGACACAGAGATGTAGATGTGTTTAAATGCAATCAACGGCTCTGCAGGGCTGAAAAAACCACAACATTATAAAAAGCCACAGCTGACTAAAGGGGTGACCTCTCTCTGTACAACTCCGTCACCCCGGCAAGATCACTCTTGTCACACCGAAAGACACACCACTGTCCCCCACATTACATTACAAAGAATTACAGACATTTTCATTACAAGTCTGACAGAGAGGGCGGGCTGGGAGAGTGGCTTGGCCCCGCATGATGGGCTATGGCGATGGGGGTGCTGGGAAGGGGCTTTCAGACCACATTTGTTATTTATTGTTAATTTCCTGCCACGTAATCATCCACAAATGCAAACTGACTGCCGCAAAATTAAGCAGAAAATTAACTGGCCCTAGGTCACTGAGGATGCGGCTGTTTGCCCGTGCCAAGCTTATCGGCGCTCGTGTTCGCTCTAATTTACTGAGCATGCATCGCTGAGCGCGCCACTACCCGAGCACAGACATGTGCGAGAGGAGCCACAATCAGAAACAAAGAGAGAGGAGAGGGAGAAAGATAAGAAAGAGAGAGAGAGGAAGAGGGAGACAGACAGTCCGAGAGAGATGCAGAGCGGGACCCGGAAAGAGAGAACGAGACAGAGAAAGACAGAGAGGGGGAAGATACAGAGATAGAGAGGGGAGGGAACCAAGACTGACAGGGAGTGTGCCAGAGAGCGAAAGTGGAGAGAGAGAACCAGGGACAGGGAGATCGATAGAGGAAGGCCGAGGGGCCCCGAAGTAAGTTTCTCTCGCACAAGAGGAGGCAGTTTAATGAAGAAGAGCACATCCCCTGGCCAGAGCTTGCTGCATATCTGAGGAGTCACCAGTGCGCGTGGCCCCATTAATAATGCATCTCCCTCAAGCCTACAGCAGATGGGCACAACAGCCTCAGCCTCGGCTCCGCCACTTCAAGAAGGCCCTTGGTGGAGCCGCTTGCCCGGCCCAGCCAGCCACACAGGGAGAAGTGAAGCTCCCTAAAATAGCGAAGCAAGCCCAAGGGAGAAGGGGAACCTAGACCTTCCTGTTTTACTGACAGATGGCTCCACACATTTGGAACAAATAGTGGGAAGCCACCAAGCAGCCCCCGCCGCTGTTGCAACGCACAATGTTCAGTGGACAGGCGAGTCGATGTTGAGTTCCACAACCCACAGACACCCAGGACTCACGTGGGGGAGGTGGTGGGGGGGTGGGAAGGGCAGAGGTCATTAGTGCAGGAGATGTGGCGCAGAAAGCGCAGTTGGTGCTGCGTGCTGATGTGTGTCGATATAAGACTAAGAGGCCATGCCTGCGTCATCATTCTTTAGCATCTGGAGTTTGGAGGTCGAGAGGGGGTGGTATTCTCATGTGCCCTTTTTTTCTGGGCAGATGGTGCGAAGGGAAATACTGATGGTGTTGGTGGGGGACTTTGACAGAAGTGAGAAATGCATTCCCATGTTAAACCACAAGCAAGTTGTGTAGGCATGTGGAGAGCAAGGTGCATGAGAACATTCAGGAAGTTGTATATTCACCCAAAGTGACACCGTTCTTACTTTTAGTACCTGATGCTAGATTCAAGTAATGTTTTGGGGGACGGGGAGCATTTTTCTTATCATACTTTTATTCCTTGTCTAAGGTTCACTGTAACGTTTCATTTTGATCCACAGGCATTTGTGAAAAAATACAATTAGTTGAATTTCTTGCTCTAATGTTTTTTTTCCTTGTTGATGATTCTCAATATGTTGTATATTTTGTGGATGGTTTCATTCAGACAATATTCCAGAATGACACCACCTTCTAAAGTCCAGTATGACAAAACAAGGCACTAACGGCAACAGCTGCTTTATGAAAGTGCCTCATAAAGGGCAGGAAGAGTCATAGCAGTGGGTTTGAGTGCGCTTACTAAGGGGAGGAGAGACAGGAAGAGGGCTGTGGGTTCACAACACCCTCAGTCCTAACTCAAGGGATTGTGTGTGGGTGTGTGTGTGTGTGTTGGGGGGGGGGGGGGCTGTGCAGAGCAGGGTGCGAACACATGAAAGGGAGCAGGGTGGAGACTGAAACAGCCAAACCGTTAAACAGCCAAAGTGGACTACACCAGCAAACTCTGGATAATGGGAGGAAGTAAAAACGGACAGACAGGGTTTTATAATATAATCTATAATCTAGCAACTCATATTCATGCTTGAATGTTAGAATATCAACAAAAAAGATATGTGAATTACATGGGAGCTAATACCTATGAATCAAACAGTCATATATGAAAATCAATACAATCTAGGTGGTGATATAGAACATCAGGCTAAGTTTTTCATACGTTTTTGTTGTTGGTGAAAATTCAAACAAGAAACTTATCATATCAGGTATTCTTACTTGAACTGTTTTTGTTCCCAAACTATTATTAGCATATGCTGCTTCTGTGAGAAGTGTGATTCAAGACTGTACTTGAAAGTACTAATTTGTTTCTCCAGAAAATTCCTTTTGACATATGACATACAAAAAACAATCACTCATTTGGACAAGAAATTAAGAACAGTGGCTTTTGTGGCAATTTTTTCCTAAAATACAATGTTATCAGTTTGATTAATATATTTTGATAACGAGATTTAAAAAAATGGATATGACATTTTGTGTACTGAGTCCCACCTCATCCATTGCGGTGTTAAATAAAACAACATTTGTGCCATAACTCGCTCATGCCTTACCAGCGACCCACCTGTGGTTCCAAACCCACAATTTGGGGAACCATGCCCTACTACACTATACCACGTAATATAATAAACAGTCAAAACAGTCATCTTTTAATATTTATAGAACAATTTCTCATTGGAAATGAAGGAAATGTGTCGCCATGTATTGAAAGATGATACTTTTACTGAGCAGATGTTTGGGCACCTATTGTAAGGGTTAGAAGGGCTACATTACAGGGGCGAAATGAGTTTCCTTATAGGGTCTTCAATTGCATCTGACACACTTCATTACACTCGTATTCAGTGACGATCATTTTAATAACTGCCTTTCTTTCGCTTTCCCCTTCCTCAGTCTACTAGTAACAAGGAAGTGGATGTGTCCACAAGCATGTGTTTGCAGCATTTCAACCATCCTCAAACCGAAGAAGCAGATACATAAATTGTCATAATTGTGGGGTGGGGTGCAAGTCATTGCTTGATTTACTAATAGTCATTTCAATATACTAAGTGGATTTCATATGAGGGCAAGTACATTTGACTAGTTGTTGTGTTTTTAATTTTGGATTCGTTTTTAAAATCAACTTTGAAAAAGTATGTAGGTTACTACCATCAAATTGAAATGCAAGTGTTTAGCTGCCCTAAAAAAAGTGAGTACCTTGGAGAACACCTGCTCTTTCCATGACAGACTGACAAGGCCAATCCAAATGAAAACTTCAGTCAGTTTTTGCCCAGTGGGAGGCTATGTTAACAAAATTGAAATATTGTTATCAACACATTAAATCAAGTTAAAACAATATCAACGTGGCTTTTGATGCTTTGTGAGTACAAACTGGACAATGCGCAAATAATATACCGTCTTATGTTTAACCAAATGAATTAGACTTGAGTTGGATTTTGCATGGTTTATTTATATAGTTCTACGTTATAGGAATATAATAACCTACGAGTTAAAGTTTGTAGACTTATATGTCCCAGTGCACAGAAGTGTGAGAAGTTTTGTGGACTTGTTTCCCCACTTTTTCTCTCAAAATGAATCTTCCTTAGGTGTTTTTGTTGAATGTCAGTTTCACAACATGTTAACAGTTACTTGAGTCCTGCCCACCAATACTATCTCAACACACAAGTCATGTTCGGCTCAGACCAACCAATGGTTGCGAACGTCTTGGGCACCTTGAAAATGGATTTCGAAGTGTGTGTGTGTGTGTGTGTGTCTTTTTCATGTAACTTTGAGAAAGCAGAGAAACACCACGTTTTTTATCCTGTAGGCAACGCAGTTTAGCTAATTAGTTTCAGCAGTTTCATTGAGGAGTGTTAATATAATGTTTTTGCGTTTATTTGAACTCAGGCCTCCTTCGTTTGATTTGTAATAATATAAAGTGGACTTCTGAAATAAGAACTCTTGAATGACATGAAGCGAAATAGTTATAATTAGATATTCATTCTGGATGCGCACAGTTGCAACAGGTGTTGATCTGGTACGAAAAGTGAAAGGAGTCTATGTAAAACTTGCAAACCACAAAAACGTATTTTTGTTTTTATATTAACCATAATTATTTTAGACTTAATCGTCAATGCCAAGAAATATAACGTAATATTTCTATATGGTCAAGATAATTGTGAGCAATTCCTGCAATCTCCAAAAAGGAGTATGGGAAAAGAGGAACATTTTCCATTATTCCATTATTTTTCTAAGTGCGTTTGATATTAACTACAATGCTGATCAAAATTGTATAACATTCATTAAACATTACAATTTCCCTGGACTTTTTGGTCAAATCCGTTACATGCGCCACTATACAAATACTCGCATCACAGGATTTCAGACGCTCGCGCACCTGCACCAGACTTCAGGACAATGTTTTCCAATCCGCTACATAGTTCATTTTTTTTTACGAGTAAGGCCCTTTCTTACTATGTAGAAATACGAATAAACGCTTTAAATTAGTTCGAAATTAACAAGCATCGTGAAAGTTACTCTACCTGCTATTCCTTGAGTTTGCAATATGAAGTTCTTCCAACTCTCCCCCGCTCCATGTGCAGAAGTTCGAAGCGCCGCGGCAGCCCCATGGAACTCTGCCCTCGGTCCCTCCCCTCTCCACTGTACTTCCTCTTTCCAGCCTAACATTTCAATGTTTCTGTGCTCGACTGAGGCATTTTGCTTGCTTTTATCCAGAGGTCGAGTCTGCTTGGGGAGTGGAGGCAGCAGCCCTTGGCTCTTGCTTTGTATCGTGCCAATAAAAGCTGACACCCAGTAGACCATTACTGGCAGCCATGCATGAGATGGGATGAGGCGCACAGGAGACTGGACGATTCATTGTTTATTTATTTATTTCGTAGAGAAGGATGGGGACTCCTCACTTGCATATGAGCAGCTCCCCTTCTGTCACCTGTTCTGGCATCCTATAAGAGTCACAGCGCAATTAAAACGACAACTGTGTTGGTTTCAAATGATGTTTAAACAAATATTGTGACAGGTACACCACAAACATTGTGAAAAGTTGCATATTTCCATGTGCTTGTGTAACAACAAATGCATATTATAATATATACTCAACCCTATACTTTTATACCATTCGAACACATGCCATTATTGAATCATGAATAATTCAGTGACATTATAGAACTGTAGGCTAGTACGCCTATGCGCCTAATCACCCAAGGTTTTACATTGTTATCCCATCTTTCCAGTAGGACAGAGACCTTTGAGGCAGCAGTGGTTTGCTGAAAAACGAGAAAAAAAATAGATACGTCTCTAGATCAGTTGATGCTAACTGAGGATAATGCTCTGGACTAGAAGTCTCATTTGAAATAATTTATTCCAAGCAGCTCTGCGATTGAAAAAAATGTGAAAGAAAAGTCAAATGATTAAACACCTAATAACTCTTTAAAGAGACTCCTAAAGACAAGCAACCAATTGACTCATTGCTACTGTCTCATTGCTACTGTATATATACTGATTTTGTATCAGCTACTTCCTGGTTTAGGAGTACCTCAGCATATCCCTCCATTGGCAGACTGGGCAGTGTGGATGGATTGCACGAAGAAGTGCTGCCTCTCTTCGCAAAACCCCCCACCTTTTTACTCATGACACTACTATATAATTGCATTTTTGTTTAGTGCACTGCATTAAAGTTCTGCCAACATAGTAGCAGCATTTTCGCCAACATATTTTAGGGCACATAAACTTCTGGGTTTTTTTCTTCAGAAACTTCATAGTAGTTTGTAAATGCATATTTAAAAAACGAACTTGTTAAGAATATTGGTCTATTACAGTATTGCATGCACAAATGGGATATTGCCTCAAATTATTCAAAGCGATATAATTTGTGGATTAATATTTATAGAAATAGTCAATAAATAATGAGTAATATACCTCTTGTTTTATTCAAACAAATTGGGTCATTTCTCTGCCATGTTTAGTCATTACACCTTAAATGAAGTTTCTGGTACAGTGAATCTGTGCTGCAATATACTATGAGAAAAGTGACTGTTTCTCCCATTATCCCATTCTTTTCTAACCTTTCTGAGTGGTGTTATCTGTGGACATGCTGCATGTTCTAGATAGCTAAATCCCCTAAACTGTACAGTGGAAGGCAGCCCTTATCTCAAAAGCAGCACAACATTCACAGGCAGTTGGGCTGGTCATTGGCGCAAAAGAGGAACTTTTAGCAGGAGTGTGTTTTTGGTCTGTTGTTTCCACATGCTACTATGGATTACAACAGCCTCCAAAGAGTTATTTTGATTCTGTCTCTATGAAGGATAGGTACCTTTAGCTACAGTACAGGTCTGGTAAGGAACTCACTGTGAGTGTGAGGCCAACATAAAGAGCTGTGTCATAGCAGAATTAAGGGCCCTGTAGCCCAACTCCTGACCAGAGGCCAGACAGAGGGAATCTCAGAGCAGAAGTGTGAATCAGCACAATGCACATTCCAATCATGACCAGCAGAGGAGCATGGTTTTCCCAGCTGTAGAGATACCACCCTATTCTAGTGACACAGCAGACCTTCTCACGTGTGGGGCGACACAGGGACACAGTCTAGTTTAATGATAGGTTTCATCCATCACGTTTACAGTACTTGTATTTCTCTCAGCAGGTGGCACAGTTTTGTTTCTTGAGCACTACTTTTGAAACCTTTAGTGACATTAATAAAGTGTACAGGCATAATGGGTTATGATGAGGTTATAATGCATTGTAAGACTTATACTGAGCTTGGGTATGTCTTGATATCATCTTATATTGATACTGACTGGATAAAAGCCCTTAGTTAAAAATGTCAGTTAAAAATGTCCTACGTTGAGAGACATAACATTTATTTATAAGCCTTATTATAAGACATAATACATAATCATATATGTTTATAACAAGTTATGAAGCATTATACTGGCAGGCTTTAAGTGTTACCAAATGATCAATCACAATGTTTTATTTCACACGGTGGATTTCATAAACATACAGTAATTACTTGTTGTGGAATGATCATCATATAGACCAGACCACATACACCAAACACAAACACAGACCAATGAACAAAATATCCAGCCTGTTTCTGATTTCATGGATCTGTAAGCAGTATTCACAGCTTCAAATCTGGAAGCACGAACAGCATGTAGCCCTTAATTGGTTTCAACACCTTTATAAGTCAAAGACGTTCAAGACCGGCAATCACGTTAAATAGTCAAATTTATCTAAAAAGTCAATTGGAAAGTGAAAAACACTTCTTTTGGAATGTATTATGCTGTGGAATGTCAGAGTAAATTAAATTCCCCTCTGCACACTGAAGCATCAATTTCCTTATGGTAATTATCTGCTGGAATGAATGTGTTACTAGAAGGAGTCAGGCATGCTTGACATTTAGCCTCTGTATGGAGAAACGAAGACAAAAAAAAATAAGATGAGGAAGAGAAATTAATCTACTGGCTAGGCAGGCATTGGAAGATCCTGAAGGATAGTGGGTGATTTAGTCATTGTGTTAGTAAACTCTGCTTTGAAAAGGGTGCCAATAATGAGATGCAGTCCATTGGCAATCTTGTGGGAAAGGGAGGGTGTTTTTAGGGGGAGGTAGCTAAAGCAAAACTATCAATACGCTCCTTGGCAATGAAGAGGAATGATGATAATAAATACAAAAATCTCAGTTTATATTTTTTATTATCTCAGTAAACAATGTGCACAGCCCCCGAAGCATACATGTATGTCTGCAGTATGCCTGTGTATCTGAAGCCTTAGGAAAGTTATAGAGAATCTGCTGCTAAACTGCTACCCTGGCAATTAGTAACAAACTACACAGTAAAGAACAAGATGAAAACAGAGTCTAAACTGACTTTAAAAAAAATAATTATTAATTCATATGTGTGAAATTGTGATTGTCAAGCAGTTCTATCAAAGACAAGTAAGAAAGTTTCTGATACCTGTGACATTGAGCTAATAGTCAGAGACACCTTTTTGTGACAATGACGATAGGAGTGGGCAAAGACACAGATCTGGGACCAGGCTAGTCAGAGACGTCTTGTTTCCTCAGTCAGAGACAGGAACAGAGCAGAACCATGCATATTGATGGTCATTAGCACATGCCAATCACTGAATGTCGAGCAGAGAGGTCCACACCCACACGCTCAGAAAAAAAGGCAAGGTTAGCATACAGTATTGTTCCCTGGGATAAAAAAGATGATGTACCTTCAGAGGTACACATATGATCTCACATACTGAGGTACAGTTTGGTACCTTTTGGGGTACATGTGTAGATAATCTAGTATAATGGTACATTTTTGCACCCAGTATTTTGAAAATAAAGGTATAATAATTGAAGGTATGGCTTAGTGGGGGTGTGGCTTTAAGTTAGTTATTTTTGGCCACTCGTGGAAGTGTTGTACCAGTTTAAGTGATCTATGGTTATGTTAATTACAGTTTGAACATGTCACAGCCAGTTCTGAAGCCTTTATAAAGGCTGACATAAGAGCATGTGACAATAAAGAGCTGTAACAAAAATTGTAGTAACCTTAACCAACACTGAGCGACCAAGTCAAGAGGTACGGTGTTGGCTTGACAGTCACTGGACCCAGGTTCGAGTCCCAGTCGAGGTTACGCGCAGAATCTGCTAAATTGGCATCAGAAGTGGAATGGCAGAAAGACGTGTACCCGTGAAGGACTTGGCGTAGAGAAGAGGAACATTTCTACCACTTAAAAAAAACTAATGGCTTTGTAACTGTACCCTAAAAGAGCACATTTTTACATTTTTGCATGAATCTATCATCGTATTTGCAGATCTGTGAAAAAATAGCTTTTTATAAACATTTAATGAAATTCTATGACATTGTACATATTAGAATAATATTTTTTAATACCACTCAAATTACCAAAATTACAGGCTAAGAATGGACAGAGATAAGTTAATATTTTCACATTTCTGCAATTCCAAATCAGTGTGTCTTGTTTGCAATGAAACTATCTGAGAAGTTATCAGGAATCTGAGCATGGTACTTTCAAAATTTAGGCCAACATTTCCACCCCAGACAGAGTAGGCCTACAGACACATAAAAAGGTAAGCTTTAAAAACCTCTTAAATGCAACTACAGTTGAAGTCGGAAGATTACATACACGTAGGTTATAGTCATTAAAACTAGTTTTTCAACCACTGCACAAATTTCTTGCTAACAAACTATAGTTTTGGCAAGTCGGTTAGGACATCTACTTTGTGCATGACACAAGTAATTTTTCTACCCAAAACGTTTGACCCAAGTCAAACAATTTAATGATGTCAAGCAAAGAGGCACTGAGTTTGAAGGTAGACATTGAAATACATCCACAGGTACACCTTCTATTGACTTAAATGATGTCAATTAGCCTATCTGAAGCTTATAAAGCCATGACATAATTTTATGGAATTTTCCAAGCTGTTTAAAGGCATAGTCAACTTAGTGTATGTAAACTTCTGACCCACTGGAATTGTGATACAGGGGAATTATAAGTGAAATAATCTGTCTGTAAACAATTGTTGGAAAAATTACTTGTGACATGCACAAAGTAGATGTCCTAACCGACTTGCCAAAACTACAGTTTGTTTACAAAACATTTGTGGAGTGGTTGAAAAACTAGTTTTAATGACTCCAACCTAAGTGTATGTAATCTTCCGACTTCAAGTGTTTATATCGATGCTGTCACGTATTAATCATTACCTCATATCAGTCTCATTCTGAACGTTGCAGACTTCTTGAATCTGCACAAACCGAGTCTTACTGATCATTCCGTACTACACAAATTGATTTGATTATTTATTTACTAACAAACAAAATTATAACACAGGAAACATACGCACACAGTATAGGTTATTGATTAGAAACTTATTATGATGACAACAGGTCACTAGCGGACTAACACAATATGACACTTGTTACAAATGATGTAGAGTTAAAGAGATAGAGAGAACATGAGAGAAAAAGAGAAGCAACACTTGGATCCATTTGGGAAGTACGTTTACAGTAATCATAATAGCTTCCCCTGAAAGTAATGCATATATTTACGCATTGAAGGTCTTTGTTGTGTATCTCTGTTGGATCCGGGCCTTCGTGAAAAGGGTTCCGCTTCGTTAGAAGGGTTCGATTGGGCCTTCTCCTTCATTCTTCAGTGTAAGGCTCTGATTGTCCAAAAGAGGTCACAGTGTCCCTCTTCTTAGTTGTCTGTGTTTACTTTCAGTGGTCTTCTGCAGACAGCTAATCAGCTGTGTCGATGATCCCCAGAGTGGTGATGAAAGCAGTCTAGGTGACAATGATTTGAAGAGAATAACTGGATGGTCCTACTTAAATTCACTGTCTTAGATAGAGTTACTCAACTTGCAACCTTGATTGTTAGAGGCTCCTTTGTCTTCTTAAACCTCGTGTTGATTTTCAGGGTCATGACCAATGTAGATCTAGCTGGAGCTGGTGGTCCCTCTAGTCTGGTATGTTAATTCTTAAATCAATCTTTTATACCCTTGGGTACAAATAGGCATTTCCGTCATACTGACACACTCTGAGCTCCCTCGGGCATGGCTAGTTACGAGGCAAAGTATCATCACTTCTATGATCTCGTTAGATAACTAAAATCACAATCCTATTGTCACAAAAATATTCTCTTCATCCATTTTCTACACAAAGGATGTAAACCTGATATACACAGTGTAAAAGCTCTTCAAGTTACAATATTTTCGTTATAACATCTTAATACCATTTTTTATGATGTCAGAAAATAGACATTCATTTCCCATATTCCATCTCTCATCATTCCCAACATTCGGATGTTGAAATATATTGTCCCAGTGTTCATTGTTGGATTTTAAGAGTTTTTGGGCAGAAAAATATTCTGTAACAAAGAGACATTCCATTCACCCATTCTAGACACCAAAAGGAGTAGTCTGTTGCCTACAATTTACAATCAAACGTGATAAAGCCCTCACATCAATCCCTCCTCTATGCGGGTGAGAGGGCTCAGTAGACACTGATCCACTGTAACCTGAACTTTGGATCCTCACAGGAGAGTCATGACAATCTTGAAGCATGGATTCTGATTGGTCAGTCTAGCATTGAATAGACCTTAGCGCAGGTACTTCCTGTTTGAGTTTCTACCTATAGGAAAGGAGATGAATTAGATTTGCCGAAGGGAGAGCAGGGGAGGGCCTTGTAGGCATTTTGAAAAGTTGAGTAGCAGTGGTACAATGTTTTCCCAATGCGAGTACTACAGTCAATGTGTTGGTAGCGTTTTCCTCAGATATGCTTTGTTTTAATGCAAACTGATTTCCAGTTTGCATAAAGTCCAGTTTAGTTCTTTGAGGGCCATTGTGGTTTTGGCTTGAGGGGGAATATACATGGCTGTAACTATAACCGAAGATAATTGTCTTTGGGAGGTAATACGGTCGGCATTTGATTGTGAGGTATTCTAGGTCGGGTGAACAAAAGGACTTGAGTTTCTGTATGTTATCACAATCATACCATGAGTAGTTAATTATGAAACATACACCCCTGCCTTTCTTCTTCCCAGAGAGTTCTTTATTCCTGTCTGCGCAATGTACTGAGAACCCAGCTGGCTGTATGGATGGGGACACTATATCCCGAGAGAGCCATGTTTCTGTGAAACAGAGTATGTTGCAATCCCTGATGTCTCTCTGGAAGGAGATCCTCGCCCTGAGCTCGTCTATGTTATTATCCAGAGACTGAGTAAGTAACATACTCGAAAGCCATAGGTGGTGTGCACGCCTCCTGAATCAGACTAGAAGTCCACTCTGACTAGCTCTTCTTCGCCGGCGGTGTTTTGGAGCAGCCTCTGGAATAAGTTAAATTGCCCTGGAGGGTACGAACAAAGGATCCAATTCGGGGAAGTCGTATTCCTGGTGGTAATGCTTGTGAGTTACCACTACTCTGATTTCCAAAAGTTCTTTCCGGCTGTATGTAATAACACAAAACATTTTCTGGGCAAAAAATGAAGAAATAACACACAAAAAACTAGTGCAACATGTCTTAGGAGCTAGAAGCAGAGTTTCCCTATCTGTCGGCGCCATCTTACTATCTTAAAATACCCCACCAGACACGCCACTATGGGTTTCTTCACTGTACCCAAACAAAAAACTGATTTAATGTGTTTAGGGCCATGTTTAGGTCCCTTCCCATTTTTACACATTTTGTTACGTCACAGCCTTATTCTAAAATGGATTCAATAAAACATGTCCACACAAAGAAAGACATTTTTGCAAATGAATTAAAAATTAAAACAGAAATACCTTATTTACGTAAGTATTCAGACCCTTTACTATGAGACTCACAATTGAGCTCAGGTGCATCCTGTTTCCATTGATCATCCTTGAGATGTTTCTACAACTTGATTGAAGTCCACCTGTGGTAAATTAAATTGACTGGACATGATTTGGAAAGGCACACACCTGTCTATATAAGGTTCCACAGTTGACAGTGCATGTCAGAGCAAAAACCAAGCCACGAGGTTGAAGGAATTGTCCGTAGTGCTCCGATACAGGATTGTGTCGAGGCACAGATCTAGGGAAGGGTACCAAAACATTTCTGCAGCATTGAAGGTTCCCAAGAACACAGGGGCCTTCATAATTTATAAATGTAAGAAGTTTGAAACAACCAAGACTCTTACTATAGCTGGCCACCCGGCCAAACTGAGCAATCGGGGGAGAAGGGCCTTGGTCAGGGAGGTGACCAAGAACCCAATGGTCACTCTGACAGAGCTCCATATTTCCTCTGTGGAGATGGGAGAACTTTCCAGAAGGACAACCATCTCTGCAGCACTTCACCAATCAGGCCTTTATAGTAGTGGCCAGATGGAAGCCACTTCTCAGTAAAAAGGCATCCTGAGAATCCAGCTACACAGCCCACTTGGAGTTGGCCAACAAGATTCTCTGGTCTGATGAAACCAAGATTGAACTCTTTGGCCTCAATGCCAAGCGTGACGTTTGGAGGAAACCTGGCACCATCCCTACAGTTAAGCATGGTGGTGGCAGCATCATGCTGTGGGGATGTTTTTCGTCTGCAAGGACTGAGAGACTAGTTAGGATCGAGGGAAAGATGAACAGAGCAAAGTACAGAGAGATCCTTGATGAAACATTCACCAGAGCGCTCAGGACCTCAGACTGGTGCGAAGGTTCACAACAACTCTAAGCACACAGCCAAGACAATGCAGGAGTGGCTTCGGGACAAGTCTCTGAATGTCCTTGAGTGGCTCAGCCAGAGGCCGGACTTGAACCCAATCGAACATCTCTGGAGAGACCTGAAAATAGCTGTGCAGCGGCGTGCCCCATCCAAACTGACAGAGCTTGAGAGGATCTGCAGAGAAGAATGTGGTAAATTCCCCAAATACTGTACAGGTGTGCCAAGCTTGTACCATCATACCCAAGAAGACTCGAGGCTGTAATCTCTGTCAAATGTACTTCAACAAAGAGTAAAGTTTCTGAATACTTATGTAAATGTGATATTTCAGTTTTTCTATTTTTTATACATTTGCAAACATTTCTAATAACTTGTTTTTGCTTCGTCATTATGGAGTATTGTGAGTAGATTGATGAGGGGAAATAAACAATGTAATACATTTTAGAATAAGGCTGTAACGTAACATAATGTGGAAAAAAGGACTCTGAACACTTTCCAAAAATGCACTGTATTTTATGTTTTGTGTGGACTCCATGCTGCGGCATGTGCAATAGCTAATGGGGATCCTAATAAACTAAACGTTATATGTTCCATCTATCTGTCATCTTCATTCCATGCCTATTCTAGTCAATAAAACTGGAAAAAATCCTTAAAATATAAGAAAAAAACTAACGATGATCAAGCATATACAGATAAATTATATGATAAAAGATTCAAGTATGTAGGACTCCAGGAGCTGTATCACAGCTGCATGTAAAGGAAAGCAAACAAAAACTGAAGACACTATTCACATTTGAACCTTTTCAACTCCCTCTCTCTGTGGAAGGAGAGAGTGAAAACATTTCCATTTCAGCCCCAACTGTTTCACACATGAGGTTTGACACCAGAGGTGTCAGCAGTCAGGCTGTTGAACCATTAGGGAGGAAATCCTTCAATCGGTCCAGAGGCTCTACGGGTAGTGAAAGCTAATGTGAATTGAAAAGGTCTTAAACCACTTGCTAAACGATTATTGTATCCTTGTGAACTGTGTTTGATTATTGAATTGAAATATGTTGATTTCTAATGGTGCATAACCAGGGGTGTTATTGAAGAGGAACATGTGGGAACATGTCTGTTGTTTTTGAAGGTAAATCCTAGTTTTATTTGATTGAGTTCACTGTGAATTTCTTCCAACCCATTCTACAATTCCTTCCACCCCTGCACAACAAAATTACGTTTGGAGAATTTTTTACTATTCCAACCCATTCTACAACACACTTGAGTCAATCTCACCGAGCTAAATCCTAGCAAGACCCTTTTCAACGCAGAAACACATATTAGATGATGGACAAGAGACAGGAATGCCGCACACCCCAGTTTCCTGTCAACAGACGAACCTGTAACAGCACTCCATCTTTTATTCACCTTACTGCAGATCTAAGCATTCACTTCAAAAATGTACCCATCTAGATTTGTATTACTCAGTAAGTGTTATACCTGCATGATATACCTACAGTAAAATAGATCACTTATGGGGAAATTTACATTGACTACACACACATACACATTTCTTATTCATTGCAGCCTTCCTAAAGAACTGGGTCTTGGTTAGTGATCTCACTGTTTTCTTATTCGGAGTGGCTGCGTGGCCGGATTCTCTGGACGCCTCTTCTCGACAGCTAAACAACTGTACCTTCACACACACATGCACGCACGCACACACACACACGCAGGCTGGAGAGGACAATGATAACTAAAAGCTCACAGCCCTGAAGTCACAAAACCACTCATCTAAATCAGGGGAATTATGCTAATGAGGTCTTTCATTATTCTCCAACTCAGCCAGAATCAGTCATTGACATCACATCATTATAGATCTATTCACACACACAGATTGGATGGCATAAAATGGACGACTACACGTTCCAAAGTTTCTCATACGCTTTGTTTAATATTTCTCATGTGTTCTTGAAGAGGCATTAAATAGGAAAAACTGGTCGCTTGGAGTGTAGGAATGGGTTTTGTGGAGGCACAGTGGTCACCATTCTGGACAGAGGTGCAGTGCGAGCATAAACCGGAGGATTCCATAAACCCTGATTGGTCCTGTGAAACACATCAACACTGAGGCAGTTAGTTGGAGCATAAATAATATTAAAAGCAGAATTCTAACACATACTTAACTGTGAACATAACTCTCTCTGACCATACAAAAAAATTATGAAACAATTAAAAAGGTAATAAGTTACGATGAATGGGATTTTTTAATATATATATGGAGCTCACCTAAAGTTACAGTCCTAACTTTACAAACATTGGCCCGGCATTTAACTTACCCACTTTAATTTTGGAAATGTTTCAATGGTAGGGTTGCAAAACTGGGTAATTCTCAGAAACGATGATAATTAACAGTTTATTTTGAACATCTATGGAAATATACTTGAATTATATATATTTTTTTAACATCACAAAATCGGATTATTTATATACTGTATGTGTCTATATTGTTCTTGAGTATCCAGTGGATAGACCAAATGGTTCAGGAGAAAATAGCCATATTGATGAAAAAAATGACAAGACAACAGGGGAGGTAAAGGCAAGGTGAAGAGGGGCAAAGGCAAGGGGAAGAGGGGCAAAGGCAGGGTGAAGAGGGGCAAAGGCAAGGGGAAGAGGGGGCAGGGTGAAGAGGGGGGCAAGGGGAAAGGCAAGGGGAAGAGGGGCAAAGGCAAGGGGAAGAGGGGCAAAGGCAAGGGGAAGAGGGGCAAAAGCAGGGTGAAGAGGGGCAAAGGCAGGGTGAAGAGGGGCAAAGGCAGGGTGAAGAGGGGCAAAGGCAAGGGGAAGAGGGGCAAAAGCAGGGTGAAGAGGGGCAAAGGCAAGGGGAAGAGGGGCAAAGGCAAGGGGAAGAGGGGCAAAGGCAAGAGGGGCAAAAAGGGTGAAGAGGGGATGAAGAGGGGGGCAGGGTGAAAGGGGCAAGGGGAAGAGGGGCAAAAGCAGGGTGAAGAGGGGCAAAGGCAAGGGGAAGAGGGGCAAAGGCAAGGGGAAGAGGGGGGCAAGGGGAAAGGCAAAAGGGGGAAGAGGGGCAAAGGCAAGGGGAAAGGGGCAAAAGCAGGGGAAGAGGGGCAAAAGCAGGGTGAAGAGGGGCAAAGGCAGGGTGAAGAGGGGCAAAGGCAAGGGGAAGAGGAGCATAAGCAGGGTGAAGAGGGGCAAAGGCAAGGGGAAGAGGGGCAAAGGCAAGGTGAAGGAGGTCAGATGTCCTTGAACATCAATTAGGTTATATTCCCAGGCCACTCATTGAAGGGTTCATCGTATTTTCATTCCCTGTCGCTCTTGAGTTTATGTCACAGAGCAGCCTTGTGGCCAAGACGCACTAGGCATGTCTCTCCGCCTGTGCATCCTTCAAACTCCACACCAAACGAGAGAGTTTCCGCATCTACATTTTTTTTATGTTTCCTTCCCAAGTTCAAAATGCATACAATACTTGCTAGCGTTTCCTCATTCCATTTCCATACCGTTTATTGCAACATTTAGACATTTCTGTTTCATGTTTGGTAGACTACGATAGGCACCAACGTTACATTTTCATTTAGGCCTATCATTTACTCTCTTCTGAGTGTGTTTATAGTGCACATGAACATTCGGAAGACTCTTGAGGAATAAGCTAATTTTATTTTCTGAAAATGTGCTTGTTTGCTGTTAGTCTGTGGGTGCGCTCCCTTCCTGCGAGGACACTAATATGAATGAGTTTACTATGATCTAAATTAAATTGTGTTCAATTATGAATGATGATGAAATATTAAGATTAAGTCTGATTTCGACAAATTTACAAATGTAACAAGGGATGTGGAAATCGCCTTTACGTCGTAGAACTGGTTTATTGGTTGTAATTGAAGAGCTTCATTACAAAATGGTATACTGTATATCCATTTTCAGAAATGTTGGTAAATTAGCTTTTATTGTTTAAAGGAATTATGAAAGAGATTGGTGTGTTTTTTCACTATCTAATCATGGCATGTATTCATTTCAGAGGGACAAAAAATGTTCTTTTTTTGTGCAAAATTGTACATATCTGCCTCATTCTCAGAGAAATAAGACGTACTGCTAGGTTTTACACAGTCAAATGTACTGTGTGAAGAACTGTACAAATGATACATTAGTGAAATCAATATTTAAAAAAAAATTATAATATGAGTAATAAGTGTATTCAGACAGTATTCAGACCCCTTCACTTTTTCCACATTTTGTTACGTTACAGCCTTATTCTAAAATGTATTATAAAAAAACTATTTTGCTCATCAATCTACACACAATTCCCCATAATGACAAAGCAAACACAGATTTTTAGAGTTTTTGCAAATGTATTTAAAATGGAAAATGCAAATTTCACATTTAGATAAGTATTCAGACCCTTTACTTGGGACTTTGTAGAAGCACCTTTGGCAGCTTAGAGTCTTCTTGGGTACGACGCTACCAGCTTGGCACACCTGTATTTGGGGAGTTTCTCCCATTCTTCTCTGCAGATCTTCTCAAGCCCTGTCAGGTTGGATGGGGAGCATTGCTGCACAGATATGTTCAGGTCACCAGAGATGTTCGATCGGGTTTAAGTCCGGGCTCTGGCTTGGCTACTCAAGGGCATTCAGAGACTTGTCCCGAAGCCATTCCTGCATTGTCTTGGCTGTGTGCTTAGGGTCGTTGTACTGTTGGAAGGTGAACGCCCAGTCTGAGGTCCTGAGCGCCCTGGAGCATGTTTCATCAAGGATCTCTCTGTACTTAGCTCCGTTCATCTTTCCCTTGATCCTGACTAGTCTCCCAGTCCCTGCCACTGAAAAACATCCCTACAGCAGGATGATGCCACCACCATGCTTCACCGAAGGAGTGGTATTGGCCAGGTGATGAGCGGTGCATGGTTTCCTCCAGACATGACGCTTGGCATTCAGGCCAAAGAGTTCAATCTTGGTTTCATCAGACCAGAGAATCTTGTTTCTCATGTTCTGAAAGTCCTTTAAGTGCCTTTTGGCAAACTCTAAGAGGGCTGTCATGTGCCTTTTACTGAGGAGTGGCTTCCGCCTGGCCACTCTACCATAAAGGCCTGATAGGTGGAGTGCTGCAGAGATGGTTGTCCTTCTGAAAGGTTCTCCCATCTCCACAGAGGAACTCTGAAACTCTGTCAGAGTGACCATCAGGTTCTTGGTCACCTCCCTGACCAAGGCCCTTCTCCCCCGATTGCTCAGTTTGGGTGGGTGGCCAGCTCTAGGAAGAGTCTTGGTGGTTCCAAACTTCTTCCATTTAAGAATGCCACAATCCTGACTCGGAGCTTTACGGACAATTCCTTTGACCTCATGGCTTGGTTTTTGCTCTGACATGCTTGTCTAATCAATTGAATTTACCACAGGTGGACTCCAATCAAGTTGTAGAAACATCTCAAGGATGATCACTGGAAACAGGATGCACCTGAGGTCAATTTTGAGTCTCATAGCAAAAAGGGTCTGAATAGTTATGTAAATATGGTATTTCTAAAAACCTGTTTTCGCTTTGTCATTATGGGATTGTAGATTGATGAGGATTTTTTTTTTAAATACATTTTTCAATAAGGCTGTAACGTAACAAAATGTGGAAAAAGTGAAGGGTCTGAATACTTCCCGAATGCACTGTATATGTAAAACATGTACATTTTACATTTTGGAAATTAAGCAGATGCTGTTATCTAGAGTGACACACAGTAAGTGCATTCTTCTTTAGATAGCTAGGTGAGACAACCACAGAACACAGTAAAATATACAGCATACGAACATTCAATTCCAGCTAAACAATGGATATATAAAACTTTAGCAAAAAAATAACATTTTCAATCACATCTAACATCTATGAATACAAAATCTGAGAACAGTAATATTTTATACACACATGAATGTACCCATAAGCAATTATTTCTGATGAAAAAACACAAATGTGAAAAATTGGTGTATATAGCATTTTGGAAAAAAACTCTTCAATTGCCAATTGAGTAATTGTATGGTCCTGGTAGGTGCCAAGTGAGTATACAGTACGTACCGGCCCTGTTCACACTAGCAGTTTGATGTGACTCAAATCTAATTTTTTGTATATCCGATTCTAATCAGATCTTTTTCCTTCAATCTGAACAGCCAAAAAGCACATGGAATCAGATATTCCAAGCCACATTTCAAACCACCTTCGCAGCTTCAGTGGCGAAGACTCAACTTACTGATGTTTCACTATATGCCGTCTAAGTCACCAGATTTAACCCAATTCAATTCTTATGGGAGATTGCGGAGCGGTGCCTGAGATTTCGTTTTCCACCAACATTAACACAACACCAAATTATGGAATGTCCTGGGAAGAATGGTGTCACATTTCTCCAATTGAGTTCCAGACAGTAGAATCTATGCCAATGCTCAAAGAAGCTGTTCTGGCGGCTTGTGGTGGCCCAACGCCCTATTAAGACAATATGTTGGGATTTACCTGTAGTCTGTTGACAGTTTGACAAGAACATGTGGTAGGTAACTACCTTGCTAATTGTTTACAAACAAATTAGTGAATGTGCTAGCAAGCTAAACAGCTACCTATCTAGCTAGTTGACTGCTGTGGCTAGCCAAAAAGGACTTATCCTTTGAGGCTTTAAAAAGTGTTCTTACACTATGATTTCGAACATTCAAAGCAACTGGGAGACTTCCATGGCCAGCATTGTTGTAACCAAAGCTTGCTACCAAGCAACTTCTGAGTCGGAGGAAGCACAAACACCACCACCCCTCAGCCTATGCAACTGGACACACACCGGCCATTACCATGACAACTAGCATAGCCATGTCAGCAAATGACCACAGTCTAAACACACAAATACAATTTGATCACTCGCAACTTGCTGTTTGGACATTCAGATTTCTAAAACTGGATTTGAAAAAGTAAAACAGATTTGAGCATTAAGGCCTACAGCGTGAACAAGGCTTTTGAGGTCCTGTTAGCAAGATTCTGAATCAAGACGACACAGTCTGCACAGTCTTGCCCTCTACCTATTTCTGTGTAGATAGGACAGATTAAGCATGATACAGAGAGTATTTATTTTGGGCTGTTGTTTATGTATATTTAGTATATCTACTTTGACTGCTACAAGGTCCCTATTATAAAAGCCTCCTTATGTCCAACAACTTCAACTTTAATTATGGCTGCCAATTTGGGAGAGTGAAGGAGAAAGGAGGATTGAGTGACAGTTACGTTAGGTTCTATTTGATTGCTCTTAGGGTGGTAAAGGGAGGGAATATTAACAGTAACTTTAGAAACTTACCAGTAAACTACCGGAACCTTGGAAACGTTCAAGGATTTTGTTTCATATGTGGGAAAAGGGGCTATTGTGATTTGTATACGATGTGTCAAGTTCACGCTGTTAACCCAACCCTTTGTGTGTGAGGCCATCTCTGGGGTGCCTTCAGTTCGCTTCAATGTTTGCTATGTTGCGTGATAGCTTGTACTAAACAACACGTTTCTCCAAACCAGTGTGCACCGTTCTTCAACAGCCTTTGAGGTACGTTTGCTCATGTCTGGTGGTTGTGGCGAGGTCTGACCTGATCAATATGGGTGTGACCATCTGAAATTGAAAAACTTGTGCAGCACACTATATGGTAACTGCTCTCTGGGTCACCATAATCCAGCTTTACGCGCCAACAGTGACACATCAAAACCGAATGCCACCATGATAGCCACAGCCAGCTGGCCACCAAACACAACAGAACCAGCAATGAAGAAATGTCAAATTAGAAGTAGACGAATAGAAGCAGATGGATAGAAGCAGACAAGTGGCCACAAACCCTCCACAAGGCGCAACACCACAACCACTGGGAGTTTGACAGGTCCTGGTCAGTTTGTTCCATACATTTTTAGTGTGTGGTGAACTGTGGAGGCAAATGTAATTGAAGAAGACGAGGAAGTTGTAATTAGCAGCATGAATTTGTGCTTTGCAAGGGGGGTGAGTGAACAATTATATGATGGTTGCAGTCTACAAAGATGAAATTGCATTGATCAAATTAATTAGACTAATTGATTTACCGCGCGTATGGCGGGTGCCGCTGCTTATGTTATATTCCCAGTCATTGTAGGGATCAGAAAGCTTTACTACTTTAGTGGGTCATTCCACAAATAGAGTTCCTTTTATGTCCTTCAAACATTATGTCTGTGCATTTTCATAAAACACTACATTTAACAGTTGGATCCGTGTTAAAAATGTCCATTAGCATTGTGTTTTCTTTCAAATAAATGATTAGTTTTCTCTGTAAATCCCCATCGTAAAGTCCTAGTTGTTTTGTTCCTTTGGGAAAGTATTTCTAAAGATTTAAACGTATTTACTGTGATTTATTTACATTTGTCCCTCAGGTTTAAGGTCAACCCTGTTATGTGAACTGAGCTCCTGTTTGAATATTGTAAAATAGTCAAATCATAGTGTAAAAGCAGATGAGTTGGTTCTACTTTTTAGTTCTACTCTTTACACTTTATCATACAGTTTTGATGAATGTATTTATGCTTTGAGAAGACAAATACATTTTGAAAATGCATTTCCTGTTTTGCAAACGACCACGGAGTCTTAAGTACACTGTTTTGAAAATTGACAACACTGTTCCAAAAAAATGCTTGTAAGCGATTGTGACAATAATTGGAGGGAAAAGGCACGATCAGAACGACAGTATAAGCCAAGAGTCCAGAGGCCTCTGAATGTTGACGGTGACAATCAATCAACCCGAGAACATGTCTTTTTGCTTAGTTTTTTGGAAAAAAAGATGGGAGGCCAGCTTAATCAGTAGAGGAAACAGATCTCACAGGGCGTTAGGCACCAGGAAAATGGACCTGGGTTGTGAAAAACCACCATTACCACGAGCTGCTTTGGATTCAACCATCTGGAGAGAGCTGCTCCAAAAGCCAGTAAAATTCGCTCAACTGGGGGGCCCAACTAGGAAACAGGTTTTTACATCCTGGACAACAGACACACAAGACTCCCTGACTTTGGGGGATGGTTTTCCTCTGCTTATTTGTTATAGTAGACTATAGTATGCAATACATGTTACATTTGATACTGCTACATAGATTCCAATTCTAATCAATATTTGTGGTCTTCTTCTTTTGTAATTTGAGTACAGTTTAAAATGATCTATCTGGGTTTCATATTGACTTCAACAAACAAAGAAGTAGCCGTGCGTACTGTTTTTGTTCATTATGAAATAAGGATGAAAGTTTGTATAAGTAAGTATGAAAAACAGTTCAATATTCAAGAGACTAAGTCGCTTTGGATAAAAGCATCTGCAAAATGGCATGTATTATTATCATTATAAGATTGGCAGTATGATGAACGGTTCTTTCTTCCTGATTTTTCTTTTCATGGTGTGGTTCTGCTCCCTCTGTGCCAATGTCAACCATTGTTTTTCCTGTTTCACAACTGTCGCTGTGAAGTCTTTTAGGGGACACTGTCATGTGCTAGCCACCAACCGTTTGTTTTTTTCAAAAGCGACACAAAAGCTGACAAGCATTATGGGTGATGCGGATCTAACAGAAACATGGGAAACAAAACTTCACATGGAGGTTCGCCTGAAGTTTACAGTCCTTACTTCACTGACACCGGTCTGCGACACACAATGTCACTGATAAGCGTCAGTCTGTGCCGCATTGACAAAAATAGATGTATCATGAGTCACGACGCATTAGTTGATACATTGCGTTCAATGCAAAAAGATATGTGTCAAGCATATTGACACATAGATATGCATCAAGGTAGTTGACACATAAGTCAATACACCGCATTTAAGGCAAACAAGTTGGAATGGGTAAATTGGTGAGACTCAGACAGAGAAAGAGAGAGAGAGTAAAGGAAGGAGGGGGGACACGTTAAGGGAGGGGAATAGGTTAAAGGAGGGAGGGGGGAGATGAGAGAGAGGTATAGGGGTGAGGGGGAGAGAGGTGAAGGGAGGGGAGAGAGAGAATAGGTTAAAGGAGGGAGGGGGAGAGATGAGAGAGAGGTATAGGGGTGAGGGGGAGAGAGGTGAAGGGAGGGGAGAGAGAGGAAGAGAGAGGAAGAGAGAAAGAGAGAGAGAGTGGAGGAGGTGAAAGAAGAGAAGGGGGAATAAAGAAGAGGTAGAGAGAGACAGGGGGAGAGAGAAGGAGGGAGAGAGAGAGATGTCTGTCTGTGGGACCCACTTAGAGTTTGGAAATGTTTCAATCGTAGGGTTGCAAAACTCCCATTAATTGACCAAAGTTACAGGAATTTTCAGAAACACTGGTAATTAAACAGGTTACTATAGAAATCTATGGGAATTTATATGCACTGAGTGTACAAAACATTAGGAACACCTTCTTAATATTGAGTTGCACCCCCTTTTGCTTTCAGAACAGCCTCAATTGGTTGGGGAATGGACTCTACAAGATGTCGAAAGAGTTTCAAAGGGATGCTGACCGATGTAAATTCCAATGCTTCCCACAGTTGGCTGGAAGTCCTTTGGGTAGTGGACCATTCTTTTTTTCCACCCCTTTTTTCTCCCCAATTCCATGGCATCCAATTGGTAGTAGTTACAGTCTTGTCTCATCGCTGCAAGTCCCGTACGGACTCAGGAGAGGCGAAGTTCGAGAGCCATGCGTCCTCCAAAACACAACCCAACCAAGCCGCACTGCTTCTTGACACAATGCACATCCAACCCGGAAGCGAGCCACACCAATGTGTCGGAGGAAACACCATACCCCTGGCAACCTGGTCAGTGTGCACTACACCCAGCTCGCCACAGGAGTCACTAGTGCACGATGAGACAAGGATAACCCTGCCGGCCAAACCCTCCCTAACCCAGACGATGCTGGGCCAATTGTGCGTTGCCCCATGGACCTCCCAGTCGCGGCCGGCTGCGACAGAGCATGGGCACGAACCCAGAATATCTGGTCGCACAGCTTGCACTGCGATGCAGTGCCTTAGACCACTGCGCCACCCGGGAGGCCCTGTAGTGGACCATTCTTGATACATACAGGAAATTGTTGAGTGTGAAAAGCCCAGCAGCATTGCAGTTCTTGACACACTCAAACTGCAGCACCTGGAGCCTACTACCATACCCCGTAGGGCTGAATGGCACACATACACAATCCATGTTTTAGTTGTCACACGGCTTAATAATCCTTTAACCTGTCTTCTCCCCTTCACCTACACTGATTGACGTGGATTTAACAAGTGACGTCAATAAGTGATCATAGCTTTCCCCTGTATTCACCTGGCCAGTCTATGTCATGGAAACAGCAGGTCTTCTTAATGTTTGTGTATATTTGGTAACTTTGGTAAATTACCAACGGTTTGCAACCCTAATTGCTTCATTGTAGGGTTCAGTGAGCTTTAACATTCTCAGCTTTGCGTTATTTTATGGGTATCTGGACAATGACCAGTGAAGCCTCTTGTTGTGCTCTGAGGTGAGCCCTGGCGCAGTCCTCCTACTGTCCTGGCTGTCCACTGTGGTGGTGCTGAAATTGGCAGTGCATCCTTTCATCGCGCTGACTGGCGGTAGCCTTCTGTCCGTGGTCCTGAATCGATGGTTATGGTGTGTGCTGGTTAATGAGCGCATCTTGGCCTTCCAGTCTTCGTGGGGCTTCTCTTCAACATTGTGTGCTTTTTTTGTCTGCATTTCAGATAGGCCTACATTTTTGTACATTTTGTATGTCGCAGTAGTACAAGACCATTGCTGTGCCTAGCCTACTCAAAGAAGTAGGCAAACGTTCCCTCTGTCGTCATTCATTTTCATTACACACAGTCATTGTGTGATAGGCTACTGTACAAGTGATGTCAGTAGTATTAAAACAACACACAGCCTACTTTTTCAAAACCTCCCTGCTCTCTTGCTTTAGTGTGTGTGTGTGTGTGTGTGTGTGTGTGTGTGTGTGTGTGTGTGTGTGTGTGTGTGTGTGTGTGTGTGTGTGTGTGTGTGTGTGTGTGTGTGTGTGTGTGTGTGTGTGTGTGTGTGTGTGCGTGTTGCTTTCTGAATGTGAATGGGCATTTATTGTTATTCACGGCAGATTCAAATAGGCTACTGTCAGGTAGGAAATGAGAAATTGGCTATGAATATAGAATATGCACTAAGTTAAATTTAGTTTGCTTTTCTGAAACTCTCCCACAGAAAATATTGCACACCTGGAGGAGTGGCGGCATGGCTTACTGTAGGTTGCGCACATTGTGTAGCGTCACAAATTCAACAGAAATGTAGCATATAGTTGTAATGATTCAAGTTGAAGCCATGAAGCCTGTAAGAATCTTTGATAGGCTAGTGGTGCTCATTCTGTCGAGCTGATCTGTGCGTGTCGGTAGGTGCAAATTATGTGTAGGCCTATGGCAGCTACGGCTGCATTTTAGACACACTTATGTCATAGCGGGGGCGCATATCTTCCTTGTATTTATATAACACAATTGTATAAAACAACAGTTCTAAAAAACAACAGTTGTTGATGTGTCCGGTTACATTCCAGATACATTTTTTTGTACATTTAAACAGCAGTAGGTGTCATGTATACTCCCTCTCCGGCCTCTTGGTCATCAGGCTGCTGATTATCCCGCACACCTGTCACTATCGTCTCACGCACCTGCAACTCATTACACTCACCTGGACTCCATCACCTCCTTAATTATCTTCCCTATATCTGTTTCCTCAGGTGTTATTGACTCTGTTTTCATGTCGGTTTGTATTACGTGTTTATTGTTTAATTTACTTATTAAAACACTCACTCCCTGAACTTATTTCCCGACTCTCAGCGCACTCGTTACAGTAGGACCAATCTGCCTTGTTATATTAGGGCTCGAAAGCGATACTAGTTGTGCCTTCCAAGGATTTAAAATAACTCCTCAGACATATTCTAAAGCCAGGCCTGGATACAGTACTTATAAGATTGCAATTTGCCCTCAGTTTACTGTCCTTAACAGAAACATTTAGGCCCGGGATTCAATCTTATTGCGCATTGACGGCAATAACACCTTTTAAAGACAATGTTCCCACGTTCACAGAGACCACATTCACGATAAAAGATGCATACGTCTGCTCAATCGGAAATTACCTATAAATGTAAAGTGCGCTATAACGTGGATCTACTGCTGATTGGATTTGAACCCGGCCTTGGTTCATTTAAAAACTAAAGGTATTCCCCACATTTTAAATGGGCGTCGCACAGATACCATGTTTTTACATGGAATTTAGATTTCATGGTGAAATTAAATGTAACCACAAATACTTTTAATTTGAAACTACAAGCAGTTCTTTCTTTTCATTTTAGTAATAGTTGGATATCTAATCTTCAGCTACAATGTATAGCAGAGTAATTATATTGCGGTTAGTATGGGATATTGTCATACTGCATACAATCATTAATGTAAGAAACATGGTTCCTATGGGTATATTGGGGACACATTAACAAAAGTCATCCTAAACACATTCTCAAAACATCCATATTGTGTTCAGGCAACAATACTGGGGGGAACCTTTAGAAAACTTGTATAACTAAGGCCCAAACTCTTTGCTTGGTGCTGATTGCTATGGTATGACAGGACTTGAAAAGCTTGAGCCAATACGAATTCTCCATTTGATAAACAAGTAGTCATGTGGATCAGCTTTAATTCCCAAAACTTCCAAGTGATACGATTGGTAGCTAGCTGCTTAGATTGTATTCAGAACTCCTTAACATTTTAAATAATACAGTATATGATTTTTGAGCCATCATGTCACAGTTCAAAATAACTATATTTTTATTTGAAGTTTGTTGTTTCTAATTTATTTGTTTTTTTTGCAGGATTATTATTTAAATAAAAACATATTTTTCTTCTACCTGCTGTGGTTCTGAACTGATATACACTACATGACCAAAAGTATGTGCTCATTGAACATCTCATTCCAAAACAATGGGCATTGTTATGGAGTTGGTCTCCCATTTGCTGCTACAACAGCCTCCACTCGTCTGGGAAAGATTTCCACTAGATGTTGGAACATTGCTGCAGGGGCTTACTTCCATTTAGCCACAAGAGCATTAGTGAGGTTGTGGCACTGATGTTGGGCGATTAGGCCTGGCTCGCAGCCGGTATTCCAATTCATCCCAAAGGTTTTCGATAGGGTTGAGGTCAGGGCTCTGTGCAGGCCAGTCAAGTTTTTCCACACCGATCATAAAAACAATTTTTTTATGAACCTCGCTTTGTACACCGAGGCATTGTCATGCTGAAACAGGAAAGGGCCTTCCCCAAACTGTTGCCACATAGTTGAAAGCACAGAATCGCCTAGAATGTTATTGTATACTGTAGATTTTCCTTCACTGGATCTAAGGGGCCAAGCCCGAACTATGAAAAACAACCCCAGACCATTATTCCTCATCCACCAAACTTTACAGTTGGCACTATGCATTCAGGCAGGTAGCTTTCTCCTGGCATCTGCCAAACCCAGATTCGTCAGTTGGACTGCCAAATGGTGACGCGTGATTCATCACTCCAGATAAAGGGTTTCCACTGCTCCAGAGTCCAATGGCGGCGAGCTTTACACCACTCCAGCCAACGCTTGTCATTGCGCATGGTGATCTTAGGCTTGTGTGTGGCTACTCGGCCATGGAAACCCATTTCATGAAGCTCCCGACAAATAGTTATTGTGCTGAAGTTGCTTCCAGAGGCAGTTTTGAATTCTCTAGTAAGTGTTGCAACCGAGGACAGACGATTTTTATGTGCTGTGCGCTTCAGCACACGGCAGTCCCGTTCTGTGAGCTTGTGTGGCCTACCACTTCACAGCTGAGCCATTGTTGCTCCTAGACATTTCCACTTCACAATAACAGCACTTACAGTTGACCAGAGCAGCTCTCTAGCAGAGCACAAACTTGATTAACTAACTTGATGGAAAGGGGGCATCCTATGATGGTGCTACGTTGAAAGTCACTGAGCTCTTCAGTAAGGCCATTCTACTGCCAATGTTTGTCTATGGAGATTGCATGGTCATGGGCTTGATTCTATATACCTGTCGGCAACGGGTGTAGCTGAAAGAGACAAATTGACTAATTTGAAGGGGTGTCCACATACTTTTGTATATATAGCGTCGCTCAAGGACAAAACAGAACATTCCTTTGTGAAATAAAGGTACCATAGGGCCCACACAAGCTGGGTGTACACTACTAAAAACATTAATTTTGTTATCAAGGAATTGTCGGTCTAATCACTGGCAAGCCCATGGATGCCTTGGGGTTCACAGTCATCGACGTAGCCTGCGGCAGATGTTGTTAGAGAGTTTAGGATGCCCTCTAATGGATTATAGTGGTAATCCTTGTCCAATGTGAATGGGAAAAAAATACACTTGTTTCACATACTGTATGTCCCACACAGCTGAATGAGGTTGACATATATGTAATATGGTAATGAATCATTGTGTATGACTACATGTAGGGTACTAGGGACTCACCACGGGGCAGAGCTGGGTAGAAGAGGCAGACTGAACCCAGAGGACCGAGCACCATCACAGTGAGCCTTGCCGGTATAGCCAGGGATGGTGGGGCGGCTGGGACAAAAATATTGTACATTTGTACATTATTCATAAATTACATACAGTCCACTGTACAATGGATTTTTTTTATGTACACTACCGTTTAGGGTCACTTAGAAATATCCTTGTTTTTTAAAGAAAAGCACATTTTCTTGTCCATTAAAATAAAATAAAAAATTTATCAGAAATACAGCGTAGACATTGTTAATGTTGTAAATGGCTATTGTAGCTGGAAAAGGCCGATTTTATTATGGAATATCTACATAGACGTACAGAGGCCCATTACCAGCAACCATCACTCCTGCTTTCCAACGGCACGTTGTGTAAGCTAATCCAAGTGTGTCATTTTAAAAGGCAAGTTGGTCATTAGAAAACCCTTTTGCAATTATGTTAGCACAGCTGCAAACTGTGTTTCTGATTAAAGAAGCAATAAAGCTGGCCTTCTTCAGGTTGAGTATTGAGTATCTGGAGCATCAGCATTTGGAGTTGAGTATCTGGAGCATCAGCATTTGTGGGCTCGATTACAGGCTCAAAATGGCCAGAAACAAAGTATTTTCTTCTGAAACTCATCAGTCTATTCTTGTTCTGAGAAATGAAGGCGAGAAATTGCAGAGAAACTATGCGAGAAATTGCAGAGAAACTGAAGATCTCATACAATGCTGTTTACTACTCCCTTCACAGAAATGTGCAAACTGGATCTAACCAGAATAGATAGAGGAGTGGGAGGCCCTGATGCATAACTGAGCAAGAGGACAAGATTGGCTAGTTTGAGAAACAGATGCTTCACAAGTCCTCAGCTGGCAGCTTCATTAAATAGTACCCGCAAAACACCAGTCTCATTTTTTTAACCTTTTATGTAACTATGCAAGCAAGTCAGTTAAGAACAAATTCTTATTTTCAATGACGGCCTGGGTTAACTGCTTTGTTCAGGGGCAGAGCAACAGATTTGTACCTTGTCAGTTCGGGGTTTGAACTTGCAACCTTTCGGTTACTAATCCAACCTTTCGGTTACTAGTCTAACCACTAGGCTAACCTGCCGCCCCAATGTCAACAGTGAAAAGGTGACTCTGGGATGCTGGCCTTCTTGGCAGAGTTGCAAAGAAAAAGCCATATCTCTGACTGGCCAATAAAAATCAAATATTAAGATGGGCAAAAGAACACAGACACTGGACAGAGGAACTCTGCCTAGAAGGCCATCATCCCGGAGTTCCCACTTCACTGTTGACGTTGAGACTGATGTTTTGCGGGTACTATTTAATGAAGCTGCCAGTCTTGAGGACTTGTGAGGCGTCTGTTTCTCAAACTAGAAACTCTAATGTACTTGTCCTCTTGCTCAGTTGTGCACCTGGGCCTCTTAGAGCCTGTAATCGAAACCACAAATGCTGATGCTCCAGATACTCAACTAATCTAAAGAAGGCCAGCTAGATTGCTTCTTTAATCAGAAAAACAGTTTGCAGCTGTGCTAACATAATTGCAAAAGTATTTTCTAATGATCAATTAGCCTTTTAAAATGATAAACTTGGATTAGCTAACACAATGTGCCATTGGAACACAGGAGTGATGGTTGCTGATAACGGGCCTCTGTACGCCTATGTAGATATTCTATAAAAAATCTGCTATTTTCAGCAACAATAGTCATTTACAACATTTACAATGTCTACACTGTATTTCTGATCTATTTTATTTTATTTTAATGGACAAAAATGTGCTTTTCATTCAAAAACAAGGACATTTCCCCAAACAAAGTAACCCCAAACTTTTGAACGGTAGTGTATATCCAATAGAATACAATTTAATGAATGAAACTATAAACAAACAGATAATATGTTTGAATGTGTGTGATTCCAATCTTACTAGAATCTTCAATGCCACCAATAATGCTTAGTGTATTATTCGTCAAGGTATCTTGAGTAAGGTAGCCTAGTGGTTAGAGTGTTGGGCCAGTAACTGAAAGGTTGCTGTAATGAATCCCTGAGCTGACAACGTAAAAATCTGTTGTTCTGCTCCTGAGCAAGGCAGTTACCCCCGGGTGCCAAAGAATTGGATGTTGATTATGGCAGCCCGCCGCACCTCTCTGATTCAGAGGGGTTGGGTGAAATGCAGAAGACACATTTCAGTTGAACAACTGACTAGGTATCCCTCTTTCCCTTATATTGGGGAAGTGTGGTATAATGATCAGCGAAGGTACATCATGAAGATACATACTGTGCTGTGGGAGTGTATGGGGGCAATGTGGTCCGCTGCATAGTCAAGGGGTAGAAGTCATGTCCTGTCTTGTCTATGTTGTCCATGTTCATAGACCCCACCACACCACTCCAATAACATAAAGAGGACACACAACAAGCACGTCCAGTCACACTCAGAGACACATTTTCACTCTTCCTCAGAGGCACTGCTTTAGCCTACACATGAACCTACAAACAAAACATATTGGTGTGAAAAAAAAGATAACATAAATAGTCAAATACAAAATGTTGGCAAGAGCACAAACAGAGGCTAGAACTTCTTACCCATACAATGGAATTTGACAGGTGTTTGGGCAGGGACTGGTGCTGTGAAATAAAATGAAACCATATTTTAACAAAGAAACAGGCTTGTTTTTTCAACAAGACGAGTATCTAGCAAAATCCGTTCTTGTAATTACATCATGAAATAAGGCTAGGCCAAAACACTCACAATGTTATAGGTTTCCTCACTTCATTCCTAGCACGAAGCTGGTGTCTGTTCCAATGGGCTCCAATCACCTTAGAGAAGAGTTAGAGGCAGCACTATTTCCGCATTATTTGTTAGTTTAGGGTGTCCCATTAAAACCAAATCCTCTCATTCCAACTGGGATGGACAGCATTTAAATTAACTTCAGTGTTGTGTGTTTTCCAAACACATGCACTCACCTGCCACAGCTCTGGTTTGCTGTGGTAACACTTCTGGGTGAAATGCTGATTCACAGGGTCCGCCATTTTCTCAAGGGTGGTTGCTGGGGGCTTCACGCGCTGCGGTAATTTTGCGTCCCAACCGACGTCCTCATAGCCCCTGCAAGTTAATATATGACAAAGCAGGGTGACACACTTAGGCCTACACTGTTTGTTATTTATTAAAAAAGTGCACACAAGTTAGAATATAACTGGATGCTATGGTTGCAATGTCTTGATGGAACACAGTGACTATATTATGCTGCACAATGTGTTTGGAGGAAAATATGAAGGTCCTGGTTGGCACCTGACCTCTGAGCCACTGAAGTGTAGATATAACGTTGTGCTGCCTTCTCTATCCACTGACTGGGGCCAGAGGGGCTGACATCCTTCAAAATCAAACACATAAACAATCAACAAGATTTCAACTCACTGCTTTGAAACCGTTGAAAATGTATCATTATGTAAACGCTTAGGGTTATACCAGGTTCTCTCTTTCAGGGAAAAAACTGAAGGATTTCAAGGTACATGGCATTTTGGGAGGCCCTGGTTTCACCTTCGAATGACTTGTCCAACCTGTTGACGACATATCAGGCTAGTAAAGTGCGGGAATCTGCAAGCCTATTTGGCATAGTAGGCTACAGTGAAATGTTGGATTTATATACATACAGTCTTTATAACTAAAATAAATACATTTGCCTAAAGAATTGGGTAGGTTTATGTGTATTATGCTATACTGTTAGCCTTATAAGTGTACTTCACATTTAACTTTATAATTAGGCCTAGGTTAGTTTAAATTTTTACCTCCAAGACTGGCCCGAAGAGCTGCGTCTGGCATTGCCCTTGAGTTCCATACCTTGTTTTCTGACAGGTCGCAGGCTGATGGCCTGATTGAAGGAGTCTGGGGCCTTTCTCTGGAACCGGCGGCGACCCATAATCCAGACGGAATATAAGGGATATCTATAAATTGAGGTCTTCCTTTAGTTGCCAAATCCACCTCAGCCCCCGCACTTAGTTGCCCAGAGCACGGATCAATCAACAAGACCTCATCTCGTAAAGGCGCCAAGGGCGCGTTGTCCGCAGGTGGATGGGCCAGTCGGTTGAATTTCGAGAATGCACTCCTCTGTTGTTCTAGTAAACTTTTAAAGTAATATCTTCCCTCCGGACCTCTCTCGCAGGGCAAATTCATTTGCCTGTGCATCCATCTTGCACTAACTCGGTTTACATTTGATTGCAGAAGTCTGACCCGGTGCAAATCCGTAGAGGATGGCTCAGATGGAACGCATACTCCAGCCATCGTTTAATCGGACACCGTGTGACAAACCAAGATAAAAAAATAAAAAAATAAAACCCACGATTGCTTGAGTCACAGAGCCTTTGTTGGATAACTATGACGGAGTCAAGGCAGGTATGACTTTCTGAGTATCTTGTTGCCTGGAGACTGCTATGTTGGCTGCTGGGTCAAATTACTGATTTGGAAAGATGATCACCCTTTCAAGGATTTAAGCAAATCAATGATTTAATCAGAGAGAGAAAATACGAATAAGATTACATGTATTTCGATTGTAATATCGTTTAGCTATAAACACTTTCTGTGCATTTGTGGTGGTGGTTTGAGGGTTGGTGGAGCAAAAATGATCTAACACAGGGGAGGATATTACAAGGAGAATTTGCAGAAAGGAGCTCCCCTGTAATTTGGAGGAAATTCAAAATAATAACAAATACATTTACCCACTTAAGTATGCACTGCACAACGGGCATTCTCTTTGGTTTTATTTAACGCGTGCATTATTTTCAGTAATATCTGTAAATGATCACTAGATGGAGGCACAGATCCACTATCTATGACAATTCAGTATCCTAATAGTAATTGTAGACCTACAATTTAGGCCTAGTGGATATGTGAGACTACCAGATAGTTTTTCTTGGACAGAACCAGTATGGTGACAATAATATAATACGTTTGAAGTTGTTGCATGTAAACTATCCAGTGTGAAAATGAAAATTCAAAATTCAAAACAAAGGTGGTGCTGACATTCTGAGATGACTATAAGGAATAGCTGACTTTTAATTTGACGCAAGACAAATACAGTAGGTACATTGGATACACAAGGATTGTTCATTTGTAAATTGCTTGATCTGGTGATATTGCTGTTCTGACTGCAAAGGGCTGTTTTGTTATGTGCAGTGGAGCAAAATACATCACATACAATCTGCTTCAGTGCCCATACATCAGAAGATGCTTGGGTTGTTAAAATTGCAATTTGAAAAGTAAATGTTTGTCCAAATAAATTGAAACTCTTCCATATTAAATACTATGTTAGAATTATATGGTCATCTCAATCTCATTGTGGCTAAATGAAGGCCTATTTATGCTCTGATCTTGAGCGGTAATTCATTCTAATCTAGGCTGTCATAGTGATGATGGTGACGTCTGTTGATGGATGATCTTTAGTCAGGCTGTCTTTATCTAACGTAAACCTCTCAAGAGCTGTACATTAAAAGTGCTGGGTTAAAAATAACCTAATTAGTTATTCTGATAACCATGTGCTGTGAAAATCACACTGCTTGTCTCTCACAGTGTCTCAAATGACACTGGCTTTTCACAGAACTGAATAGGCCTACCGTATTAATAATACAACCATTTACCAAGTCAATATACCCTTTGTAGAATGTGTCAGGTAGTATGTGTCAAGTACAGTACATTTGCCCTGGCATAGAATAATATTGAAAAGTTCCATGTCCATTACTCCCGAGGTCAAATAATGAATTCCACCCAGTGCCCTATTTATTACACTCCCATTCGAAATGTATTCTATATGATATCCCGTAATTTATTTCAATTAATGTTTTTTTTTTTTAATTCCAGTTATGTAGCGGGAAAAGATATTAATGAATTGAAACCCTCCCCTTTGCCCCAGGATGAAAGTATTTTTGGCAGGGACATGGGTATTTCTGGAGTGAGAAATTTCCGTTGAAGCAGTCCTTGTTACAGAATTCTCTACTATTAGTCAGCTTGTCTGCCTCTTTATCCTCCTCCTCTGCAGTCTCGGAAATGATTTAAATCTCACATCTATCCCATAGTGCCGGGCCTAACACTACCACGCTGCAGCGACAGATCTGAACTGGCTGCATTCCTCTGTAAGAAAATGCAGCTTTGGAATTTGGAGCTGTTGTGATGCAGAGAGGTCATTAAAGCAAAGTCATGATTTCAGTGTTGTTGTCGTTGGCAATGTGTGTGGGGTTGATTCTCCTCCTGGGCAGGGATTATTTTAAGCAATCAGACAACGGGCTGAAGACTGATGGTGACCCAGAATGACACCTACAGATCAGGCAATCTTGATGGGAGAAAGAGAGACAGATACTGTTAGGAGGGCATGGATCTGTGGGGTCTTGGGTTCGAGAGTACATAGCAAACCTAGAAATAAAACGGATCCAGCAATAATTAATTTGATATTGTTTTAATCATTAACGGAATTCCAAAGTCTCAATGTAACATATAAATACATAAATTAGCCAGAAAAGCTGAACCAAAAGGAAATAAAGAAATAGTGGAGCATTCCAGAAGAAGTTCTTGGGTCTTGTGATGGCCTGAGAGAAATCTGATCTATAGGGATCCTTATACATGAGGTATGTGAGGTATGTGGACTTACATTTAAGCTAGAAATAAAGAGAATCAAACACTGTCCATACATGATGTTTCTTTGTACTGGTTACTTGGAGTGCAGTATGTCCATATGTCTATCTAAACTCGTGAAAATGTATGGCCATATATTTATAGCCTCGTGCTGTAGGTCATGGCACTTGGGATGTATGCATCATACTGTGAAGAGGCAGTGAATTGATCACTGGCCATGCATAAGAGTTGACTCAGGGCAAAGTGGATGGAATAGATTCGGTCTCATGTTGTACCTCCAACCACTGGGAAAAACAATTCTAACAGAATGCTTAGATGAAAACTCCCATGAGCACCAGGGGCAGTCATGTCCTCTGAGAGTGGCCAAGGGCTTTATTGTGCTACTGCTTCCCTGCCCTCAGTCGCTCCTGCTCTGTACTTGTCACACTCAGTTAGTTCAATGAAGTCATAAATATGCCTCTGTACATTTTTCATGAAGGAGGTGGGGGGCGAGAAATCTCCACTTTATAATGCTTCTAATATGGAGCTTTTCACACACATTATTTCCCCAGTCCAGCCTCTAAGGCGCCATCATGACGCTGTATGAGCATGATGGTTAATGTTCAGATTCCCCAAGGCTGAATATTACTGAAAATCATCATATACCAATGTCACGCTCAGCGAAGCTGTCAGAGACTAGGAAACCTACAGAACATGCAGATGAAGAATTCATGAGTAGATAGAACTCACAAAAGAAAAGTAAGCAGCCTACCTACGCAAACAAAGGTCTACCTGCTGGAGAAAAGTGATGAGTCACCTCATTAAGTTTCTCCTGTTCATTCCCATCACTAATTCAGCTGTGGAGTCTCCACTAAACATACTGCTAATTAAAGCTTTTAGAGGGTGTTCAACCTAACCCGGATTATGCAACTGAAGCATAGCGCTTCAAATAATAATGCAAATATAAGCAATGTTAAAAACAATTTTATTAGCAGAAAATCCAACCATATGTGACCGACATAATTGATTCAATCTTAACTCAACATTTTAAATTGTTTTTTTTTACATTGGATAAAAGTAGAGACTCAGAGCTACAAAATGGTATATCATACACTGCATTTAAGGAACAATGGGTACGTAATTCTGCTTTGAAAGTTGATAAACTTGTAACCTCACTTTTGAAAAAATGGCCTTTGAATGTTTTGGATACCTACTGGAGAGCTCTTCCTTGTCTACACCCATTCAGCACCAATCACACCCTCTTAAGCTTTAGCCCCACCCAAACTCTGACCATTTTACTTGCCCTAGCAAAGCTGGTTAGGCTGTTTTCATGTTATCCAGAGAGTTGGTGACTAATTGTGCTGCTGGCAACAATTGAATTCCGCTTTTTTAACGACGTTTACTGACACCGGCCATATTCAACAGGTGTTGAACGTTTGTAAATTCATCAGTTATTCTGTGCTCTTGCACAGGCAGATGAGAGTGCTCTGAAATTGGAGTAGATGGCCAGATTGAATTTACAAACACACACGAAATGGTTACTTATTGGAGTCTTTTGTTAAGACATGTAGCTATTTAGCCAGCTAAATAATGAACCATAATCCCAACTCATGACGTTACTACCCTGCATGAATCTGCAGTTAGCTAAGCAACCAGGTTCAATGTTAGCTAGCTAACATTAGGCTGTAACTAGCCAAGCAAATGGCTCTGAGATACGAATAATAAGATCATGCACGTGACGTTAGCTAGCGAGCCAACCAGCTAATGTTAGCTGCTAGCTAACAGTACGCTTAGCTAGCAGTACACAATTTGATTTAAGGACAAATGGATGTAAACATGGGTGCTTGCCAAAAATGGAATTCCATATTTCAGTCATAGACCATTGACCTAAACAGTTACACATGTTCAGTCATCACTGTTCTATTACTAAAATAATGCATCAGCATCAACCAATAATATGCATTATTTTAGTAATAGAACAGGAATTCCATATTTCAGTCATAGACCATTGACCTAAACAGTTACACATATTCAGTCATCACTGTTCTATTACTAAAATAATGCATCAGCATCAACCAATAATATGCATTATTTTAGTAATAGAACAGTGATGACTGAATATGTGTAACTGTTTAGGTCAATGGTCTATGACTGAAATATGGAATTCCATTTTTGGCAAGCACCCATGTTTACACCCATTTGTCCTTAAATCAAATAGGTTTTTAACATGTAGACTATGACCCAGCATTACAAGGCTATAGAAAATCAATCAAACAATTATTCCCCAGAAACAAATTATATTCAGATGGTTTATCATAGGAAACAATAGGAAATTGCTCACATGAAACAATCCACCCAAAGGAATTTCAGACCCATTCTCATCATATATATTTTGTTGTGTAGTATTTTCCATAGTTGAGGCAGAATAAAGAGACAGCTCTGGATGTGGCTAAAAGCTCTTTATCTGTGTGCAATAATACATCTCTGATTCTGAATTAAGATAGTACGCGTTTGCATTAGGCAAAGAAACCCCGAGGGTAATGGACTTCCTCTGTTGCTCAGAGAAATGGACTTGTCTTCAGAGACCTTTGTTTCCATTATTAAACAACCCCACTATTGCCTAGACAAGCTGTTTTCTTTCCCACCGACCAAAGTGGAATTACCTGCTTTTGAAACTTAAATGCAGCAAATGCATTGCCTCAGTCAGTCACTCTCTAACCAATAACTGCTGTCAGGTATCTGGAGGATAGATATCATTAAGGAAAGACTCAGTTAAAAATGTCAAGAGTTGTTTGCATTTAATTCTGACACACCTGTGTTGTTCACAAACTAGGTACCCGCAGGGGAGAAGATGGGCCATCGATATTACTGTAAGCCAAGTTAATATATGCACTGTGTGCTCTGACAGCCCGTATCAAGTGTTAGATGATGAATTACAATACGAGGGCCATATAAAATGGTGGGTTATAAATACAAACTTGTGGTACTTAGTCGAGCGAAGAGAAAGGCTGCTTTCTTTACGATAACACAATCCTCCCTGCAATCTGACTGACAGCTAGTTACGCAGATGTGCCTATCAAAACAATGCTCTTCGTTATTGAACCACCTGGCATGCATCCAGTAATCAGGTCACACCGGAGTTTGGCTGCCTCTCTCTGGAGGAGATGGTGTTGCAGTGTTGTCCTAGAAGACGTGCAGTCCTTATCTTATCATTCACCCATCTGGATGGAAAACAAGCCATGATGGATAGAGCTAGATTAAATCCCCAATATCCATTAGACAGTTACTTTTGGGAGAAGGGGAGACGGAGACATGCTTTCCTCTCTTCATTAGTGATTGATGTTGATATGGAGGTAAAGCATTGTCTGTTGCTGATGCTGGTTTCTGATACCACAACTGGACCCTTTTCAACCAAACATGGTGACTGGGATTCTGGAATATAATGCTGTGGTAGGGTATGTTACAGAGATGTTGGCGTTTCACCCCCTGTGACTGTCTGAACCCCAGCTGAATTTAACCCCATCCAGAAATGTGAAATTCAAAATGTTAATGTGTGGCTGATAGCAACAGACGAGATATAACACTGAATCGAAAGCACAATTTCAGGCCAGTCAGACTCTCTAGAGCTCAGCATTCAATCATGAACAGATGAACTTAAATTGATCAAGGAGTGCCAGGTCACATGGGAATGTTACTGTACGTGTTCTGTGGAATTTCTAGAGATGGATTTAATGGATTTGAACAGATCTGAGTCAGAAGGACGTAGAAGCAAATGGAATTATCAAAGCTGTTTACTGGCATTAGGCTGCTGTCTGGTGTAATTCATGTACAGTGTGTACAGCTGCACTGCAGAATTCTTAAGAAATAAAGTGAAGAGCATGACTGAAATATACAAAGGCAGAAAAAAATGATTCTATCTATACATAAAGAAGGACTGACTGAATTACTGCAACTTTAGTCTCGAAGTCTGTGTATATGAAATATCTTAACGAGTCAGAGTGTTGATAGTAACAGCCACACATTACAGAAAACAGCACACCTCAATGCACTCACAAGCAACACACATTCCTAATATTTGGACTGAAATGGTATAAAGGTAGATTTGTTTGTGGATGTGTGATAGGTGAGAATTGTCTGTTAATTGAATGATTTGAATATTCCGCTCTGAAACATATAATTGTATGGAATTGATTCAAATGTATAAAATCATAATCAATAAATGTAGTCAATAAATCAATAAATGTAGTCCTAGTCAGAATTAGGGTAAAACAACATCTTTATGGTATTTTAAACACAGTCTGTCTGAGCTTGGTGCCGACCTGACTAGAGATTTGGGAGAGAACGGGGAGTACGTCTCAAGGACAATGTCACTATCTCTGTCGGCTGGGAAGTTAGAGAGACAGTGTATGCGTAGCAGGACATGTGTGTGCGTATGTTTGTGTGTATGTGTGTGCATGAGAAGTCAGTATAAAATGAATTGTCTTGTATTCTTGACTTTAGAACGTTCCGTGAATAAACCTTTTTGACTATTTAGCTGGGCCTCCGTCTGTTTCATTCGACCAGGATCTTACAAATTCTGCTTTGCAGACGGAGTAATATAATTAAATTGGGTTATGAACCTGGAGAACAAAATTCCTCTTATCAATGTGAACTCTGCCAGAAGCAGAAATCATTTTAAATGGCTGGCCTCTTACATGACAACATGGAAGCATGGCCTTTAGCTCCCATTAAAGGTACAGGTCATGAAGCAAGAAAGATGTAAAATGGTAAACAATATTACTTTCAATGTCATAAACAGATAGAAAGGAGACTCAGAATTACTCACATCTCCTAAACGTAAAGAGTAAAAAAAAAAAAAAACGTATTTCAGCACAAGCATTTGTTACAGATATTTCCTACGGGCACATTCAGAATGCAGCAATGTTGCATCCTATACTCTGAGAACTGACAAGCTGCATGAGATGCACTCCTATCAGATTAGCCAACAAAATGCCTCAACTCTTCTTGGCATACACAGGCAGTAGCCTAGGTCTGGGCTGTTTCCAAACCTCCAGTACAGTACCGTGAACTCTTGACTTTTTTTTGCCAGACTTTTCCACTGGGGGCAATGATGAAAAATATTAAGAGAATGTGTCTGTAAACAAATGATCTCTGGCTATGCCTGTGTTTGATATCATACATCATTTGAATCTGCCGTATTTATGAGGCACACAGACTCTTTACATGTTCTGTTTGAGGTGTCCTTGTAATATCCCTGGAACCTTTGAGGAGCTCAAATGCAGTGATCTGTAGCTCTTTGAATGCTGTCATATATATATATATGTGTGTGTGTGTGTACAGTATGCATAATAGATTAGCTACATTGGCATCCACATGTAAATGGTATTTATCACAACTTGTTTATTCCACAGCCGTATGGATATTGTAAGTAATTTATGTTGATGTTACTAACACATTAATATAAGAGATAGCTCAGCAATGTAATCCTAACCAAATGTAATTAATGACAGATTCTAGTCTCAAATACTGGTATACTGTCACAGATACTGGTTAACTGATGGTGCCTTCATTATTTGAACACTTGACTATACAAATGGTCCTTCAACCCTTGCAGGCACTTTTTTAATTTTACAGAGATCCATGGCTGGGTGCCATTAATGAATAATGAATTTCGTCATTTAATAGGAGCAAAGGCATGCAGGCTCACTGATATGAGCATTGTCCAGAACGATAGGGATTCATTGTGAGGTGACTGTGTCGAGAGAACCAGGATAATCTCTTGTGTTTTTCCCAGACATATGTCTCCAATTAATGTACACTCTTTGAAGGAAGACTCGGCAGTCTTGAAGCACGATACTTTGGGAATTTCATTTCAAAGTAGATAACTCATTTAGTCTCTCTTGGAGTATGTAGACATTCGAGATGGTTTTAATCATGCTTTTCAAGCTTAAACTTCACGTCAGACAACTTTGAATAGATAACTGTTGAATAAATGGCTGAATCCCAAAACCAATATTTCATTCATATTGGATCCACAATCACCAGAGATATAAAATAAAGTCCATGCACACATTCATTACTTTTGGAGTGGATACACAGCTGGCCTCTCTTCTGTTATGACAATTAGTCATTTGGAAGTGAATCTTACATTTTCTTTCATTGCTAACTTAGAGAGAGGAGAGAGAGTGACAAAGACAGATGAAGGGAGGGGGAGAGAGACAGACGGAGACAGACGGAAGGGAGGGGAGAGAGAAGCTGCAGATAGTCTGTAAAGCATCTACAGATGGACTATCCAAACAAAGTAAAGATATCAACATCTAAATGGAGACTGGAGTATGCACAGTGCACACCAGCAAGTGTAACCTATTGTATACAGGAAAAGAGGGAATGAAGAGCATTCATTTCACACAAGTACATTCCCAATCCATAAATCTTGAGAGTGAATTGAGATGTGATTGGAAAGGGAGCGGAAGCGTATGGGAACAGAGGTAGATGAGGAGAGACAGAAACGGATGTGTGGCACTGCTCCCCTGCTGCTTGAGCGGAGCTTGTCATGTAAATGCACACATTTGGGCTTATTTACCTCGATCCTGCAGGGCTGGCTCACAGGCACGTCTCACTGCTGGAGGCACACTACCGTTGTCTGGCAACCCTGGATCAAAGAGCGCTGCTGTGTGGCTTGCTCATTAGGGACCGGGGCATCGAGAGCCAAGCTGAAGAGCAGACCCTCTCCAACAAAACATCACCACATCTGTCCATTTGCCTCCTTTTCATCATGCACTGTTCTGTGCTGTTACTTTGTAAAACCATAATGGGATTAGTCTAAATTCTTCCACCAGTATTAAGAATTGTCCAAAAGTAGTCTGTAGTAGAGTCAGACATAAACTCAGCAAAAAAAGAAACGTCCCTTTTTCAGGACCCTGACTTTCAAAGATAAATCTTAAAAATCCAAATAACTTCACAGATCTTCATTGTAAAGGGTTTAAACACTGTTTCCAATGCTTGTTCAATGACCCATAAACAATTAATGAACATGCACCTGTGGAAGAGTCGTTAAGACACTAACAGCTCACAGACGGTAGGCAATTAAGGTCACAGTTATGAAAACGTAGGACACTAAAGAGGACTTTCTACTGACTATGAAAAACACATTTACATTTACATTTAAGTCATTTGGCAGACGCTCTTATCCAGAGCGACTTACAAATTGGTGAATTATGCCCAGGGTCCTTGCTCGTCTGCGTGAACGTGCCTTAGGCATGTTGCAAGGAGGCATGAGGACTGCAGATGTGGCCAGGGCAGTAAACTGCAATGACCGTACTGTGAGACGCCTAAGATTGCGCTACAGGGAGACAAAATGGACAGCTGATCGTCCTCGCAGTGGAAGACCATGTGTAACAACACCTGCACAGTATCGGTACAACCGAACATCACACCTGCAGGACAGGTGCAGAATGGCAACAACAACTGCCTGAGTTACACCAGGAATGCACAATCCCTCCATCAGTGCTCAGACTGTCCGCAATAGGCTGAGAGAGGCTGGACTGAGGGCTTGTAGGCCTGTTGTAAGGTAGATCCACACCAGACATCACAGGCAACAACGTCACCTTTGGGCACAAAACCACCGTCGCTGGACCAGACAGGACTGGTAAAAAGTGGTCTTCTCTGACGAGTCATGGTTTGGTCTCACCAGGGGAGATGGGCGGATTGCCATTTGTTGTCGAAGGAATGAGCATTACACCGAGGCGGTGTGTCACAGCATCATCAGACTGAGCTTGTTGTCTATGCAATCAATCTCGATGCTGTGCGTTACAGGGAAGACATCTTCCTCCCTCATGTGGTTCCCTTCCTGCAGGCTCATCCTGACATGACACTCCAGCATGACAATGCCACCAGCCATACTTCTCGTTCTGTGCATGATTTCCTGCAAGACAGAAATGTCAGTGTTCTGCCATGGCCAGCGAAGAGCCCGGATTTCAATCCCATTGAGCACGTCTGGGACCTGTTGGATCTTGGGTGAGGGCTAGGGCCATTCCCCCCAGAAATGTCCGGGAACTTGCAGGTGCCTTGGTGGAAGAGTGGCGTACATCTCACAGCAAGAACTGGCAAATTTGGTACAGTCCATGAGGAGATGCACTGCAGTACTTAATGCAGCTGGTGGCCACACCAGATACTGACTGCTACTCTTGACTTTGACCCCCTCTTTGTTCAGGGACACATTTTTCCATTTCTGTTAGTCACACGTCTGTGGAACTTGTTCAGTTTATGTCTCAGTTGTTGAATTTTGTTATGTTCATACAGCTATTTACACATGTTAAGTTGGCTGAAAATAAACGCAGATGACAGTGAGAGGACGTTTATTTTTTGCTGAGTTTAGATGTATAAACATCTGGTACTACTGCAACAGATCACACTTTGAGTGAAAATGGTTCAATTCAAAAACACAGCTGAACACTAAATCCACCATTATAGATTGTGTCTCCAACCCTGGAGCTGGTTTTAGTACTCCATCAAATAGTGCATTCGGAAAGTAATCAGACCCCTTTTCCACATTTTGTTACATTACAGCCTTATTTTTAAAAATCCCTCAATCCACACACAATACCCCATACTGATGAAGCGAAAACAGGTTTTTAGAATAAGGCTGTATGTTACAAAATGTGGGAAAGTGGAAGGGGTCTGAATACTTTCCAAATGCACTGTATCATGACATTGTACTGTATTTTCATCCTTAGCCAACCTGTAATGATTAAAGACAACCTTTTCTCTTCCCTAAATATTAATTCCGACTTACACATTCCCAGTAAGCAAACCTTTTACAGCTGGGAAAGAGAGCAGGAAGTGGGGATCAACGTAATTAGAGCCCAGTCTCCTCCTTATTAATTCAGTTAAAAATAACACGATTCCAGCTTATGTCCTTAGGCAGATTTTATGGAAATTCAAGATTTTCAGTTACCATTGGACCTCTATTGTAATGCAGATAGCGGTTACATATTAATTGGCACAATTGTTTAATAATTTCTTCTATGTTCTCTTGACAGTCTATGAAATATTAGCCATCAGCTCTTGCATCAAGCATATAAAAATGGTCTTGTGAGCTAACAGTTGCAAAAATTAAATATCTAAATCAACATGAATCAATAGGATGTGTGCTGCGACATCTAAAAACTGTATTTGGTTCAAGGAATTGATATTACCATACAAGCGCCTACAGTGCACAGGTTGCTGTTTATTTTAAACATGAATACATAATAGAGAACTGCTTACAAAATGCACATGAAATCAAAACACATCAAAATGGCAAGAAAGGAGAGCTAAATCTTTAAACAGTCAAGTAACTTCTTACATTTCTTCAACAAATAATTTTCAAAATTTCATAAAGTTGTCATATTGAAACCTTACCAATTGGTTAACTTCAGGTAATGACACTTGCCTGTCTGTAGGCTATGGTTTCTACCTCTATAAAACACAGACAGCTGTACAGTAAGGATTCTATACATTCCATGATGTTTATTTGACCTCTAACCCAATACATAGCAGCTTAATAAAATACAGTGCCTATAAAAAATATATTTTGGCTAGTTTATAGTTTTTCTACTGTATATCTCCATAAATAATTCAGTACATAGATAAATAGATATTCTGTATGTGGATTACAAATCTTCATACAAAGCTTGATTTAATAATCCATGTGGTTATAAATGCAGAAATCATACGGTCTGGAGGGTGACCCTGACCTCAGGTTTAGACTGAGTGAAGGCTGCGTTGAGTTAGCCTGGTCAAACCAGAATGAACACTGCGCTCACCATTGTTTGTGCTCAACAGAGTTCACTTTGGTTTAGTCAGGCTAGCATTGAGTTGCGTACTTACTGGCAATTATCACGGTGGGAGCACCCATGGCCCCATAACCCCTGCCCCCATGCCCACTTCCAGTGCCAGTCTCTAGTTCTGCTAGCATTCATTCTTGCTGCAGGTGGCCTGACGCTCAATCTGCCAAGTGCCCTCCTCATACGTGCAGTAACAGATTGAACACTCATCAATCTTCACCTCACGTCCAGCTGGGATCACTTGTGTGTCTGCATAACAGTTTGGCCCTGGCAAAAGAGGAATTGAATAAACTGTTAAATTGGTCTCAGTCAATCTCATGATCTTGTATACAGTCAATCCAAGACCTGAAAAAATGTTTAGTGGGATTGTGGTTGGAGTGGATGGAATGGCAAACACAGTAGGGCCATTCCACCCACGATCCCACAGAGCTGTTTTTCGTTTGGTTAAACGGAAGACATGCCTTAATTCGTTGCCCTTCATTGGATTGTCTCTCTGATGAAAGATAATGTCACTGATGCACAAATGACCATTAACCAAAAATATTTACTAATAGTTGAGGGATTATCCAAACAAAACCATTTCAACATCATGAGTATATCAACCAACATACCATACAACACACTGTATAACTTTGTAAAACACAGATATCCAATGGATACTACAGGAAAAGGAGAGCCGAACAGGCCCGAATTAACATTGAAGGAGCTGCAGTGGAGCAGGTTCATGATCCAAACACACCAAGACAGTCGTGAAGAGGGCGCGACAACACCTTTTCCCCCTCAGGAGACTGAAAAGATTTGGCATGATCCCCAAATACACAAAAAGTTCTACAGCTGCACCATCGAGAGCATCCTGACCGGTATCATCACCGCCTGGAATGGCAACTGCTCTGCATCCAACCGTAAGGCGCTAAGGAGGGTAAAGCGTACAGCCCAGTATATCACTGGGGCCAAGCTTCCTTATCATCCAGGACCTACACTACCATTCAAAAGTTTGGAGTCACTTGGAAATTATTGTTTTTGAAAGAAAAGCACATTTTTGTCCGTTAAAATAACATCAAATTGATCCAAAATACAGTGTAGACATTGTTAATGTTGTAAATGACTATCGTAGTTGGAAAAGGCGTAGAGGTCCATTATCAGCAACCATCACTCCCGTGTTCCAATGGCACGTTGTGTTTGCTAAATCAAGTTAATCCATTTAAAAGGCTAATTGATCATTAGAAAATCCTTTTGCAATTATGTTAGCACAGCTGAAAACTGTTTTTCTGATCAAAGAAGCAATAAAACTGTCCGTCTTTAGACTAGTTGAGTATCTGGAGCATCAGCATTTGTGGGTTCTATTACAGGCTCAAAATAGCCAGAAACAAAGTACTTTCTTCTGAAACTCGTCAGTCCATTCTTGTTCTGAGAAATGAAGGCTATTCTATGCGAGAAATTGCCAATAAGCTGAAGTTCTTGTACAACGCTGTGTACTACTCCCTTCACAGAACAGAACAAACTGTCTCTAACCAGAATAGAAAGAAGAGTGGCAGGCCTCGGTGCACAACTGAGCAAGAGGACAAGTACATTAGAGTGGCTAGTTTGAGAAACAGATGCCTCACAAGTGTCAACTGGCAGCTTCATCAAATAGTACCAATGAAAAGAAAAGATTAAGATGGGCAAAAGAACAGACACTGGACAGAGGAACTCTTCCGAAAAGGCCAGCATCCCGGAGTTGCCTCTTCACTGTGCAATGCCTTGGCTTTGTGAAAATTGTAAGTGAAAGTGTTTGAAGAGGAGAAGCCTTTGGAGCAGTGATGTTTCTATGGTATGAATCATTTATCTATCAAAAACAAGGACGTTTCTAAGTGACCCCAAACTTTTGAACAGAAGTGTATATACTAGGCGGTGTCAGAGGAAGGCCCAACATTTTTTCAAAGACTCCAGTCACCTAAGTCATAGACTGTTCTCTCTGCTACCACATGGCAAGAGGTACCGGAGAGCCAAGTCTAGGTCCAAAAAGCTCCTTAACAGCTTCTTCCCCCAAGCAATAGAATGCTTAACAATTAAATCACATGGCACCCAGGACTACAGTGCCTTGCAAAAGTATTCACCCCCTTTGGCGTTTTTCCTATATTGTTGCATTACAAACACAAGAGTCAAAATTAGTGAGGTGAAATGATAAAAATAACCTGTTTCAAAAAAAATTACAATGTTAAAAGATGGAAAAGTGGCACGTGCATATCTATTCACCCCCTTTGCTATGAAGCCCTTAAAAAAGATCTGGTGCAACCAATTACCTTCAGAAGTCACATAATTAGCTAAATAAAGTCCACCTGTGTGCACTCTAAGTGTCACATGATCTGTTACATGATCTCAGTATATATACACCTGTTCTGAAAGGCTCCAGAGTCTGCAACACCACCGAGCAAGCGGCACTATGTAGACCAAGGAGCTCTCCAAACAGGTCAGGGACAAAGTTGTGGAGAAGTACAGATCATGGTTGGGTTATAAAAACATATCCAAAACTTTGAACATCCCACGGAGCACCATTATATCCATTATCAAAAAATGGAAAGAATATGGCACCACAACAAACCTGCCAAGAACAAACCTGTCCAACAAAACTCAAGGACCAGGCAAGGAGGGCATTAATCAGAGAGGCAACAAAGAAATCAAAGATAACCCTGAAGGAGCTGCAAAGCTCCACAACGGAGATGAGAGTATCTGTCCATAGGACCACTGTCACATTCGTCGAAATGATGGGACCAAGGCACAGCGTGAATAGAGTTCCACATATTTTTAATCAACTGAAACTCATCAAAAACAAACAACCAAACTAAACGTGAAGCTACTAGTGTGCACACAGGCACCTAACCGTAGACATGATCCCACACCAGAAAGTGGAAAACAGGGCTGCCTAAATATGATCCCCAATCAGAGACAACGATAAACAGCTGTCTCTGATTGGGAACCATATCAGGCCAACATAGAAATACAAAAACCTCTAGACCTACAACAACCCTAGACATGCAAAACCCTTGACATACAAAACCCTAGACATACAACACTAGAGTACCCACCCTAGTCACACCCTGACATAACCAAAATATATAGAAAACAGAGATATCTAAGGTCAGGGTGTGACAACCACTTTAAGCCGTACACTCCACAGAGCAGGGCTTTACGTAAGAGTGGCCAGAAAAAAATAAGCAAACATGTTTGGTGTTTGCCAAAAGGCATGTGGGAGACTCTGGTCAGATGAGACTAAAATTAAGCTTATTGGCCATCAACGAAAACGCTATGTCTAGCGCAAACCCAACACCTCTCATCACCCCGAGAACAGCATCCATTTTTCATCGGCAGGGACTGGGAAACTGGTCAGAATTGAAGGAATGATGGATGACGCTAAATACAGGGAAATTCTTGAGGGAAACATGTTTCAGTCTTCCAGAGATTTGAGACTGGGACGGAGGTTCACCTTCCAGCAGGACAATGACCTTAAGCAACACTTGAGTGGATTAAGGGGAAACATTAAAATGTCGTAGAATGGCCTAGTCAAAGCCCAGACCTCAATCCAATTGAGAATATGTGGAATGACTTAAAGATTGCTGAACACCAGCGGAGCCCATCCAACTTGAAGGAGCTGGAGCAGTTTTGCCTTGAAGATTGGGCAAAAATCCCAGTGGCTAGATGTGCCAAGCTCATAGAGACATACTCCAAGAGACTTGCAGCTGTAATTGCTGCAAAAGGTGGCTCTACAAAGTGTTGACTTTGGGGGGGTGAATAGTTATGCACACTCAAGTTCTGTTTTCTTGTCTTATTTCTTGTTTGTTTAACAATAAAAATATGTTGCATCTTCAAAGCGGTAGGCATGTTGGGTAAATCAAATGATACAAACCCGCCAAAAATCTATTTTAATTCCCAGTTGTAAGGCAACAAAATAGGAAAAATGCCAAGGGAGGTGAATACTTTCGCAAACCACTGTATTTACATTGACCCCCCCCCCCGTGTATAGCCTCGTTATTGCTATTTTATTGTGTTACTTTTCATTTTATTTTTTACTTTAGTTGATTTAGTAAATATTTTCTTAACTCTATTTCTTGAACTGCATTGTTGGTTAAGGGCTTGTAAAGTTAGCATTTCATGGTATAAGGTTGTTTTTGGCCCATGTGACAAATAAAACATTGATTTGATAAATAATGTAGTTGCAATGAAAAGTACAATCTCTGTTCATCAATCTTCAGTTACACATAACCTACATTATAACCTACTTAGCTCTGGTTCCCAATGTGAAACATTAGCCATTGTCTCGAAAAACCCCATCTGTCTTCCCCAACTGGCAAAAAAGATATTCACATAAATCACCCCTTCAAGCAGCATGGACCCAAATACCCACTCCTGGAGCTGCAGCCACAACATGGCATACAGCTGCAGGGAATGGTTTCTCCTTCAACATGGGCTTGAGCAACACTATTCTAGTATTAAGATGCCGCTGCCACTGATAAATGGCAAGTCTTTCAGCTGAAGCAAAGGTATCTTCACTGGACAGAAATACTAAGGAAAAGCATGCTGGTGCATCAATCAATAATGAACAGTTTGTTGAGGCTGTAAAAATGTGAGCACTCACACATTTATAACTCTTCAAATGGAAACTGAAGACACACTCCCTGAATAACAACTCACCACATGTCCCTGTCTGCTGTCGCAATTGATTCATTAATAATAATAAGCAAAATATTGCCTCAAGGGTAGTCCGTCAAAATTATTGAGACACACTTCTGAATGAACAAACTGGCATATAATCATATGTTTGACACTATAAAGAGGTAGACTGCACCCCAATACAAATCAGACAAAATGTTATTATGCAGCCAAGACCTAAGCGGCAGCCGGTCATCAATTTGTGCACAGAATGATTAGCATGACACTCATTCCTATTAATTTATGCACCCATTCTGTGCTTCGCAGTGCTTACTCATTGCTGTCACCCTTTCTTTTTGCTTAGCACTTGAACACCCACCTTTTAGTCACAGTGGCTTCATTAACACATCTCTCTTCTCTGACAGTAGATCGTGTTTTTATCCGAACACATTAAAAAGGGACTCAAAAGAACATTATCCACCATTAATAACCTCCAGCATCAGAATGTATCAGAAAACCCAAATGGATTGGTGTAATATGTGCTTGTGTAATATGCAGGTACTGAAAACTTGTCCCAATATGTCACTAAGCAGGTGGACTGAGTGTGAAAGGAACAGCCATTACCAGATGAGAGAAATCAGGGACACCTTAATGCTCCACTTTTCTGGCTCTGCGAGCTGAGGTAAGGGAAATAGCAGAATAGACAAAAATCACTTCCCCGTAATGCAGTTCCTTAGTACATATGCATTATGAATGCAGCAAAATGTCTTGGCTTTGTGAAAATGGTAAGTGAAAGTGTTTGAAGGGGAGAAGCCTTTGGAGCAGTGATTTTTCTATGGTATGAATCATTTACTTCCCAACATGTTGCAATAGAATGAGTGTGTAGTCTTGAATATGTGCTGTCACATGTTAAAAGTCCTCTTTTTATTCTAGTCAAGTAAAAGGCATAAGCTGACGCACACCCAAAAATGTTTGTTTTGTAGAGGTGCTGACTAACGGAGAGTAAACTATGAGAATAATTAGAGTGTGTGACTTTGTTTCTTTCTTTTTATCTTATTATTCCGGAACGATGCTGTAAGACAGCAGAAGGTTTTATCTTGTGAAGCGACAGGGTATATTAGGTTTTAGTGATGATCTAGAAGTAGAGCGTTTTCCATTCTTGTTTATCTCATAAGCTGTCACTAGCTAGGTTTTCATCCAATTGGATACAGATTTTAATGTGAATATTCTAAAATCTGTATGGAAACAGTGGTGCAAAAAGTACTCAATTGTCATACATGAGTAAAAGTAATGATACCTTAATAGAAAATGACTCAAGTAAGTCACCCAGTAAAATTCTACTTGAGTAAAAGTCTAAGTATTTGGTTTAAAATATACTTAAGTAATCAAAAGTAAAATTATAAATCATTTCAAATTCCTTACATTAAGCAAACCAGACGGCACCACCTTTTCGTTTTTAAAAAAAATATTTACGGGGGAATTTACGGGGACACTCCAACATTCAAACATAATTTACAAAAAAAGCATGTGTGTTTAGTGAGTCCGCCAGATTGGATGCAGTATGGATGACCAGGGATGTTCTGTTGATAAGTACGTGAATTGGACAATTTTCTTGTCCCTACTAAGCATTAAAAATGTAACAAGTACTTTTGGGCGTCAAGGAAAACATATGGAGTAAAAAAGTTACAATATTTTCTTAAGGAATGTAGTGAAGTAAAAGTAAAATTAGTCAAAAACATAAATAGTAAAGTAAAGTAGATGCCCCCAAAAAACTTTTAAGTAGTACTTTAAAGTGTTTTTACTGAGGTACTTTACACCAGAGATGTGTTTCCATCAAATTGACTGTGTGTAATGAAATAGTGCACATACCCCAAAAAAATGATTAAATTCTTATGTACCAAAAAAAAAAGAAGTTAAATGGGTTTTGAACTTTAAAGATTGCTGTATACCAGCGGAGCCCATCCAACTTGAAGAAGCTGGAGCAGTTTTGCCTTGAAGATTGGGCAAAAAATCCCAGTGGCTAGATGTGCCAAGCTCATAGAGACATACTCCAAGAGACTTGCAGCTGTAATTGCTGAAAAAGGTGGCTATACAAAGTGTTGACTTTGGGGGGGTGAATTGTTATGCACACTCAAGTTCTGTTTTTTTGTCTTATCTCTTGTTTGTTTCACAATAAAAATATGTTGCATCTTCAAAGCAGTAGGCATGTTGGGTAAATCAAATGATACAAACCCGCCAAAAATCCATTTTAATTCCCAGTTGTAAGGCAACAAAATAGGAAAAATGCCAAGGGGGGTGAATACTTTCGCAAACCACTGTATTTACATTGAACCCCCCCCCCCCCTATTTTATTGTGTTACTTTTCATTTTATTTTTTACTTTAGTTGATTTAGTAAATATTTTCTTAACTCTATTTCTTGAACAGCATTGTTGGTTAAGGGCTTGTAAGTAAGCATTTCATGGTAAGGTTGTTTTCGGCCCATGTGACAAGTAAAACATTGATTTGATAAATGATGCAGTTGCAATGAAAAGTACAATCTCTGTTCATCGATCTTCAGTTACACATAACCTACATTATAACCTACTTAGCTCTGGTTCCCAATGTGAAACATTAGCCATTGTCTCGAAAAACCCCAAAGTAAAATTAGTCAAAAACATACATAGTAAAGTAAAGTGGATGCCCCCAAAAAACTTTTAAGTAGTACTTTAAAGTGTTTTTACTGAGGTACTTTACACCAGTGCATAAAAACAATATGCCTATTTTCCCACCCGAGATGTGTTTCCATCAAATTGACTGTGTGTAATGAAATAGTGCACATACCAACAAAAATGTATTAAATTCTTATGTACCAAAACAAACAAAAAAGTTAAATGGGTTTTGAACTTTACTAGTGGTTGTGTCATGAAACACAAAGCTTTTCACTTAACCATAATTTGTTCACATTACTTTCCTTTAATAAAATATTTCAATTGTTGCATATGCTGTCTGACAAAAATCACTATTTTAGTAGTTCTTCAAAGTAAATAAGGCATACTTTTATGAATGCTGAATACCAACTATCAATCACTTAGATCATGCATTTTCAGGTAGAGAAACCTCGTGAAGCAACTGTTCTCTATCCTTTTTGATAATGCATTCCTCTGTCACTTCTCTCTGTGTCTGCCCGACTAACCAGCAGGCATAAAATAAACAACCACAGACCAAACAAGTAGGCACGGAATGATTATGTACATGTACTTTCCTCACATAGAAAGGTTGGATGGAAATCTGGTTACTAGCTAGGTTGCCATCCATGTGGCGACAGATGTACATGCGAATATTCAAAAAATCAGCATAAAAACACTATGCACATTTTCCCACCAGAGGGGTGTTTCCATCAAACTGACTTGTTGGGGATAAAAGGCTGTGCAAATAAAAATGACTCTACTAATGGTTTTGTCTGTTTGTATGGTTTTGCGTTATAAAGTGATTGTGCTCATTCTGATCTTTGGCAAGCGCACTCTAGCTAAATCAAAAGTGCTTGAAATGAACATTAAAATATTTCCAGCGTAATAGGTCTTGCAAGTGAACTGATTTGTGCACACTGTAGACTTGCCCTAATAAAGTCAGTTTACACAGATAAAGAGGCTTCTTTTTTTGATACTTTAGGATGATTTGGACAAAAAACATTTTTAAAAAAGGACCTTATATTAAAACCTCATCACAGTGGGAATATTAACAGTGAGATGTGCAATGCCATTTTGTTTCAACATTTGATTTATTTAGTGCTGAGAGAGATGGCGCGGGAGGGGAAGGCTGCCGTTTTACGGGCTCCTAACATACAAATAAAATAAGATTGTATTTGTCACATGCGCCGACTACAACAGGTATTACAGCGAAATGCGTACTTACAAGCCCTTATCCAACAATGCAGTTTTAAGAAAAATATCTTTAAAAAAGCATTAACAGTAACAAATAAATAAAGAGCAGAAGTAAAATAACAATAGCGAGGCTATAAAGAGGGGGTACAGGTACAGAGTCAATGTGCGGGGGCACAGGTTAGTCAAGGAAATTGAGGTAATATGTACATGTAGGTAGAGTTATTAAAGTGACTATGCATAGACAATAGCAGCAGCGTAAAAGAAAGGGGCAGGGGGCAATGCAAATAATCTGGGTAGCCATTTGATTAGGTGGTCAGGAGTCTTATGGCTTGGGGGGTAGAAGCTGTTCAGAAGCCTCTTGGACCTAGACTTGGCGCACCGGTACCGCTTGCAGTGTGGTAGCAGAGAGAACAGTCTATGACTAGGGTGGCTGGAGTCTTTGACCATTTTTAGGGCCTTCCTCTGACATTCCTCTGGTACAAGGTCCTGGATGGCAGGAAGCTTGGCCCCAGTGGTGTACTGGGCCGTACGTACTTCCCTCTGTCGTGCCTTGCAGTTGGAAGCTGAGCAGTTGCCATACCAAGCAGTGATGCAACCAGTCAGGATGTTCTCGATGGTGCAGCTGTAGAACCTCTTGAGGATCTGAGGACGCATGCCAAATCTTTTCAGTCTCCTGAGGGGGAATAGGTTTTGTCATGCCCTCTTCACATGTCTTGGACCATGATAATTTGTTGGTGAAATAGACACCAAGGAACTTGAAGCTCTCAACCTGCTCTCAACCTCGTTTTTAATTTATTTGTACCTTTATTTAACTAGGCAAGTCAGTTAAGAATAAATTCTTATTTTCAATGACAGCCTAGGAACAGTGGGTTAACTGCAGTGTTCAGGGGTAGAACGACAGATTTTTACCTTGTCAGCTCTGGGATTTGATCTTGCAACCTTTCGGTTACTAGTCCAACGCCTTAACCACTAGGCTACCTGCCGAGTGGGGGCATGCTTGGTCCTCCTTTTCCTGTAGACCACAATCAGCTCCTTTGTCCTGATCACAATGATGATGAGGTTGTTATCCTGGCACCACACGGCCAGGTCTGACATCCTCCCAATAGGCTGTCTTGTCGTTGTCGGTGATCAGGCCTACCACTGTTGTGTCATCGGCAAACTTGATGGTGTTGGAGTCGTGCCTGGTCATGCAGTCATGAGTGAACAGGGAGAACAGGAGGGAACTGAGCATGCACCCCAGAGGGGCCCTCGTGTTGAGGATCAGCGTGGGAGATGTGTTGTTTACCACCTGGGGGCGGCCCGTCAGGAAGTCCAGGATCCAGTTGCAGAGGGAGGTGTTTCGTCCCAGAGTCCTTAGCTTTGTGATGAGCTTTGAGGGCACTATGGTGTTGAACGCTGAGCTGTAGTCAATTAATGACATTCTCACATAGGTGTTCCTTTTGTCCAGGTGTGAAAGGGCAGTGTGGAGTGCAATAGAGATAAAATCATCTGTGGATCTGTTTGTGACAGTATGCAAATTGGAGTGGGTCTAGGGTTTCTGGGATAATGGTATTGATGTGAGCCAATGACCAGCCTTTCAAAGCACTTCATGGCTACAGACCTGAGTCCTACGGGTCAGTAGTCATTTAGGCATGTTACCGTAGTGTTCTTGGGCACAGGGACTATGGTGGTCTGCTTGAAATATGTTGGTATTACAGACTCAGACAGGGAGAGGTTGAAAATGTCAGTGAAGACCCTTGCCAGTTTGTCAGCGCACGCTCGGAGTACACGTCCTGGTAATTCGTCTGGCCATGCGGCGTTGTGAATGTTGACCTGCTTAAAGGTCTTACAGCGGCAGCGGAGAGTGTGATCACACAGTCGTCCGAAACAACTGGTGCTCTCATGCATGTTTCAGTGTTACTTGCCTTGAAGCGAGCATAGAAGTAATTTACGCGTCTGTAGGCTCGTGTCACTGGGCATCTTTCGGGTGTGCTTCCCTTTGTAGTCTGTAATAGTTTGCAAGCCCTGCCACATCCGAAGAGCGTGGTAGCTGGTGTAGTACGATTCAATCTTAGTCCTGTAATGATGCTTTGCCTGTATGATGGTTTGTCGGAGGGCATAACGGGATTTCTTATAAGCTTCTGGGTTAGAGTCCGGCACCTTGAAAATGGCAGCTCTACCTTTTAGCTCAGTGCGGATGTTGCTTGTAATCTGTTACGAATCCCTTTTGGCCCGACAGTCTAGGGGGGATGGTAATGAGACCCGTAACATAACTCATGCAATCTATAATAGTGACAAAGTAAAAGTGTGAATGAAATATCCACGACAACTGAAATCTACCGTCAGACTCAGGGTTTATTGTAAAACACACGGTAATGGGGGGGGGGGGGGGGGCAGGGAAAGGGGCTGAGCTGGACCCAAGGAAAGAAACAATAAGCATCCAAAACACCCCTAAGCTAGACTAGCCTACTTTAGCAAACAGCTAACTAACTAACCAAAATACAGTGGGTGGTCCGCCCAGTTCTAACTAGTGTGTTTAACAAAGTTTACCTACGGGTAGTGTATGCCCATGGGCGACTTGTCTTGGTTCCCCCTTTTCCCACCAGCAAACAAACAAACACCAGAACCAAAACAATACTCACAGGTGAGGACAAAGTGCTATGGAGGTGCTCAAACAAAAGAGAGGTTAATACACAAAGAGAGAGTGAAACAGCGAGACCTACAGACATGGCATTTAAAAAGCACTCACAAACTTCTACAGATGCACAATCGAGAGCATCCTGGTGGGCTGTATCACCACCTGGTACGGCAACTGCTCCACCCACAACCGTAAGGCTCTCCAGAGGGTAGTGAGGTCTGCACAACGCATCACCGGGGGCAAACTACCTGCCCTCCAGGACACCTACACCACCCGATGTTACAGGAAGGCCATAAAGATCATCAAGGACAACAACCACCCGAGCCACTGCCTGTTCACCCCGCTATCATCCAGAAGGCGATGTCAGTACAGGTGCATCAAAGCTGGGACCGAGAGACTGAAAAACAGTTTCTATCTCAAGGCCATCAGACTGTTAAACAACCACTAACATTGAGTGGCTGCTGCCAACACACTGACTCACTGGGAATTGATGGGAAATGATGTAAAATATATCACTAGCCACTTTAAACAATGCTACCTAATAAAATGTTTACATACCCTACATTATTAATCTCATATGTATACGTATATACTGTACTCTATATCATCTACTGCATCCTTATGTAATACATGTATCACTAGCCACTTTAACTATGCCACTTTGTTTACATACTCATCTCATATGTATATACTGTACTCGATACCATCTACTGTATCTTGCCTATGCTGCTCTGTACCATCACTCATTCATATATCTTTATGTAAATATTCTTTATCCCCTTACACTGTGTATAAGAAATTAGTTTTGGAATTGTTAGTTAGATTACTTGTTGGTTATTACTGCATTGTCGGAACTAGAAGCACAAGCATTTCGCTACACTTGCATTAACATCTGCTAACCATGTGTATGTGACAAATAAAATTGGATTTGATTTGATTTGATTTACAGAGAGATTGAGCTCCAGAGCAAACAACTGACAGGGTTTTTAAACCAAGGGAAAGGAACTTCTGATTGATGATTGGATTGGTGACTGATTGGGGAGTGATGATATTCACCTGTGAGGGGAGAAGGAGAGAAAAGAACACAGGATACACACACACACACACAGGATACACACACAGGATACTGGTATCCGTAACATAATCCATGGCTTCTGGTTGGGGTATGTACGTCCAGTCACTGTCGGGACGACGTCATCAATGCACTTATTGATGAAGCCAGTGACTGATGTGATGTACTCCTCAATGCCATAGGAAGAATCCCAGACAATATTCCAGTCTGTGCTAGCAAAACAGTCCTGTAGCTTAGCATCTGCTTCATCTGACCACTTTTTTATTGACCGAGTCACTGGGGCGTCCTGCTTTCATTTTTGCTTGTAAGCAGGAATCAGGAGGATAAAATTATTGTCAGATTTGCCAAATGGAGTGTGAGGGAGAGCTTTGTATGCGTCTATGTGTGTTGAGTAAAAGTGGTCTAGAGTTATTTTTCCCTTTTCCCTTTCAACATGCTGTAAGATATTAGGTAAAACAGATTTAAGTTTCCCTGCATTAAAGTCCCCGGCCACTAAGAGGCCGTATACAGCTCGTTGAGTGCAGTCTTAGTACCAGCATCGGTTTGTGGTTGTAAACAGACAGCTACGAAGAGTATAGATGAAAACTCTTGATATTCTACCTCAGGCAAGCAAAATCTTGATACATAGACAGCCACCCCTTGTCTTACCAGAGGCTGCTGTTCTATCCTGCCGATACAGTGTACAACCCGACAGCTGTATGTTATTCATGTCGTCGTTCAGCCACAACTCATAAGATATTACAGCTTTTAATGTCCCGTTGGTAGTTTAATCTTGTAGGTCATTTTATTTTCCAGTGATTGCACGTTGGTCAATAGAATGGATGGCAGTGGGGGTTTACTCGCTTGCCTACGAATTCTCAGACGGCAGCCCGACCTCCACCTCCTTTTCTTTTCTTCATGCAAATGACAGGGATTTGGGCCTGTTCCCGGGAAAGCAGTATATCCTTCACGTCGGACTCGTTAAAATAAAAATCTTCTTCCAGTTTGAGGTGAGTAATCGCTGTTCTGCCAATCAGAAATACCATCAGATCCCCAAATGGGCACATTTATATGCCTACATTTGCGCACAGGCCAGGTAGCCCATAGGCCTATTTTTATGCATGTGTGTCCTTACTCAACATTGACTGTTGTGCTCCAAACAAAAGACAATGACTAAATCGACAGAACTGGCAATGTGGTACAGAGCTCGATTTGGCCTCTGCATGCCTCGAGGCTCCACAATGGATTAGTTCACTGAGATGGGCGCAAAAATATACAGTGCCTTGCGAAAGTATTCGGCCCCCTTGAACTTTGCGACCTTTTGCCACATTTCAGGCTTCAAACATAAAGACAAATCAAAAACTGAAAAATTGGGTGAGCAAAATTATTCAGCCCCTTTACTTTCAGTGCAGCAAACTCTCTCCAGAAGTTCAGTGAGGATCTCTGAATGATCCAATGTTGACCTAAATGACTAATGATGATAAATACAATCCACCTGTGTGTAATCAAGTCTCCGTATAAATGCACCTGCACTGTGATAGTCTCAGAGGTCCGTTAAAAGCGCAGAGAGCATCATGAAGAACAAGGAACACACCAGGCAGGTCCGAGATACTGTTGTGAAGAAGTTTAAAGCCGGATTTGGATACAAAAAGATTTCCCAAGCTTTAAACATCCCAAGGAGCACTGTGCAAGCGATAATATTGAAATGGAAGGAGTATCAGACCACTGCAAATCTACCAAGACCTGGCCGTCCCTCTAAACTTTCAGCTCATACAAGGAGAAGACTGATCAGAGATGCAGCCAAGAGGCCCATGATCACTCTGGATGAACTGCAGAGATCTACAGCTGAGGTGGGAGACTCTGTCCATAGGACAACAATCAGTCGTATATTGCACAAATCTGGCCTTTATGGAAGAGTGGCAAGAAGAAAGCCATTTCTTAAAGATATCCATAAAAAGTGTTGTTTAAAGTTTGCCACAAGCCACCTGGGAGACACACCAAACATGTGGAAGAAGGTGCTCTGGTCAGATGAAACCAAAATTGAACTTTTTGGCAACAATGCAAAACGTTATGTTTGGCGTAAAAGCAACACAGCTCATCACCCTGACCATACCATCCCCACTGTTAAACATGGTGGTGGCAGCATCATGGTTTGGGCCTGCTTTTCTTCAGCAGGGACAGGGAAGATGGTTAAAATTGATGGGAAGATGGATGGAGCCAAATACAGGACCATTCTGGAAGAAAACCTGATGGAGTCTGCAAAAGACCTGAGACTGGGACGGAGATTTGTCTTCCAACAAGACAATGATCCAAAACATAAAGCAAAATCTACAATGGAATGGTTCAAAAATAAACATATCCAGGTGTTAGAATGGCCAAGTCAAAGTCCAGACCTGAATCCAATCGAGAATCTGTGGAAAGAACTGAAAACTGCTGTTCACAAATGCTCTCCATCCAACCTCACTGAGCTCGAGCTGTTTTGCAAGGAGGAATGGGAAAAAATTTCAGTCTCTCGATGTGCAAAACTGATAGAGACATACCCCAAGCGACTTACAGCTGTCATCGCAGCAAAAGGTGGCACTACAAAGTATTAACTTAAGGGGGCTGAATAATTTTGCACGCCCAATTTTTCAGTTTTTGATTTGTTAAAAAAGTTTGAAATATCCAATAAATATCCAATGTCGTTCCACTTCATGATTGTGTCCCACTTGTTGTTGATTCTTCACAAAAAATACAGTTTTATATCTTTATGTTTGAAGCCTGAAATGTGGCAAAAGGTCGCAAAGTTCAAGGGGGCCGAATACTTTCACAAGGCACTGTATATTTGTTACTGCTCGACTAAAACAATCTCGGTCGACCAACAGCCCAACGACCAAACAATCGACTAATTGTATTTGAGCTGTTATATGAAACAAAATATAACGTGATGATTGTATCGTCACGACAGATTACCCTAGTTAAATGAACAGGTAAAAAACCTGATGGAACCTGTTTTAATTTCACAAAGGTGCCATGCCACAGATGTTCTTTGATATTCATGAACAACTGCCTGGAGTGGATGTTAGCAATACCGCTCACTTTCATCTCTCTCCCTGGCTCTTCCTCAAGTGTCTCTTTGCATACAGTGTGAACAACACATCTGAGACATGGTGCTCTCTCGCTGCTGATTATAACGGATTTTGCATGCCTGAAAAAGCCCAAATGACTGTGTCAATCTTCCCAAACCTTAGGTTTTTTACAATGGTAATACAATGCATACTATCAAATTAATGATAGTAATGTAATGTGTGTGAAAATTAGATCAAAAGAATGACAGCATGACTGATGACAAATATTCTATGACCAACTTCTATTTCTCAGACTTTCTTCTAAACACAATTCCTGTTGTACATGTCAGTAAGGAAAGGGTAAGGAAAAGGTATTTCCATGACTGCACAATCTTTTTTTTGTGAGGCTCCCACCCTGTCTGCAGCATGATGGCCATTAGCAATGAGAGATGCTTTGATGTCATACTTCAGATGCACGGAGCTCTCAGGAGGTTGCAACAGCTGCTTCCGCCTTAAACAACATCTGCGTGTGAGCCTGACACCTACAATACAATCAAAACTTGAGACTACCTGAGTCAAACTTATTGGAGAATGGGTGAGTTGTTGAATATTGGTAGATGTATAATCAACACTGAAGTGGATAAGGACATAAAGATCACATAGGGCTCACATAAGGCGGTGCAAGTGCCAAATACACATTAGTTGGCCATTTCAGCATGTAATAACTGGCGTTCTGGCATTTTCCAACTCTTGAGCCAGGTTCAGCAATTCACTTGTTTAATAACAGCTCGCTTGTTGGGTGGGAGAGGTGGCAATATTTGAGGTGTGTGCTTAAAATTAAGCGCATATCGGAATTTTAAAGACCAACGAAAAGCAGGTCATAGCAGTAAGGCAGTTGGTAATGCCATGGATTTTGTGAGTGGAAGCGCAACCTGTCCGGCCGCGATGCACACTGCCTTTTATGCTCTTGGAACAAGAGAGGAGATCTGTTTTCGTGCCAGTAACCCTTGCATTAATAAAGATAAAAAACTAATGTTTTTCACGATTTAGTTTCATTAGATTTAAAACAAGCATAACCTCCCCTCAATGGAGCCACATTTTTTTGTTCTGCCTAATGTGTTCGCCAATTAGGCAAGTCTATCATTAAAGGGTTTGGCTCGTGTGACTGGTTTGAAATCAATCTTAACAACCAGCAAAACAGTGAGCAGACATCCCCTTTTTATATATGTATTAGAGGCTGACATTTTGGCCAGCTCCCATTTTGAACATGCGTAAAACCCCCTTCATGTAAGCTATACAGTGCATTCGAAAAGTATTCAGATCCCTTGACTTTTTCCACATTTTATGACATTACAGCCTTATACAGCCTCATTACAACCTTATGGGGCGGCAGGTAGCCTAGTGGTTAGAGCGTTGGACTAGTAACCGAAAGGGTGCAAGATTAAATCCCCGAGCTGACAAGGGAAAAATCTGTCGTTCTGCCCCTGAACAAAGCAGCACTGTTACTAGGCTGTCATTGAAAATACGAATTTGTTCTTAACTAACTTGCCTAGTTAAAAAAAGTATATCATGGATACATTAGTTTTTTCCCCTCATCAATCTAAACACATAATAATAACAATGCGATAAGGGATGGTGCGGGGATGCTTTTCTGGTGACATGGTCAGTGATTCATTTAGAATTCAAGGCACACTTAACCAGCATGGCTACTACAGCATTCTGCAGCGATACACAATCGCATCTGGTTTGCGCTTAGTGGGACTATCATTGGTTTTTCAACAGGACACTGACCCAAAACACACCTCCAGACTTTGTCTGGAGGTGTGTTTTGAAGAGAGTGATGGATTGTGTTTTGAAGGAGAGTGATGGATTGCTGCATCAGATGACCTGGCCTCCACAATCACCTGACCTCAACCCAATTGAGTTGGTTTGGGATGAGTTGGACTGCAGAGTGAAGGAAAAGCAGCCAACAAGTGCTCAGCATATGTGGGAACTCCTTCAAGACGGATGGAAAAGCATTGCTCATGAAGCTGGTTGAGAGAATGCCAAGAATGTGCAAAGCTGTTATCAAGGCAAAGTGTGGCTACTTTGAAGAATCTCAAATATTTTGATTTGTTAAACATTTTTTGGTTACTACATGATTCCATTTGTGTTATTTCATAGTTGTGATGTCTTCACTATTACTCTACAATGTAGAAAATTGTAAAAAAAATAAAGACCCTGGAATGAGTAGGTGTCCCCAAACTTTTGACTGGTACTTTAAGTATTCAGACCCATTAATCAGTACTTTGTTGAAGCACCTTTGGTAGCGATTACAGCCTTGAGTCTTCTTGGGTAATATGCTACAAGCTTGGCACACCTGTATTTGGGAAGTTTCTCCCATTCTTCTCTGCAGACCCTCTCAAGCTCTGTCAGGTTGGATGGGGAGCATCGCTGCACAGCTATTTTCAGGTCTCCCAGAGATGTTTGATCGGGTTGAAGACCGGGTTCTGGCTGGACCACTCAAGGACATTTAGAGACTTGTCACGAAGCCACTCCTGCGTTGTCTTGGCTGTGTGCTTAGGGTCATTGTCCTGTTGAAAAGTAAACCTTCTCCTCAGTCTGAGGTCCTGAGCGCTCTGGAGCAGGTTTTTAATTAAGGATCTTTGTACTTTACTCTGTTCATCTTTTCTTCCATCCTGACTAGTCTCCTAGTCACTGCAGCTGAAAAACATCCCCAAAACATGATGCTGCCACCACCATGCTTCACCGTAGGGATGGCGCCAGGTTTGTTCCAGACTTGACGCTTAGCATTTAGGCCAAAGTGTTCAATCTTGGTTTCATCAGACCAGATAATATTTTTTCTCATGGTCTGAGAGTGCTTTAGGTGCCTTTTGGCAAACTCCAAGTGTGCTGTCATGTGCCCTTTACTAAGGAGTGGCTTACTTCTGGCCACTACCATAAAGGTCTGATTGGTGGAGTACCGCAGAGATGGTTGTCCTTCTGGAAGGTTCTCCCATCTCCACAGAGGAACTCTGGAGCTCTGTCAGTGACCATTGGGTTGTTGGCCACCTCCCTGACCAAGGCCCTTCTCTCCCGATTGCTGTTTGGCCAGGCGGCCAGCTGTAGGAAGAGTCTTGGTGGATCCAAACTTCTTCCATTTAAGAATGATGGCCACTGTGTTCTTGGGGACCTTCAATGCTGAAGACATTTTTTTTGTACCCTTCCCTAGATCTGTGCCTCGACACAATGGTGTAGTGTGTGTAGATTGATGAGGGAAAAATGAATTTAATCCATTTTAGAATACGGCTGTAACGTAACAAAATGTGGAAAATGTCCTGTATTTGTCCATATGATCATCATGAAACGAGAGATGAGATGATGCCGGTGACCCTCGTATTTAGAAGTTATTTTTCTGTAACAATTGCATCTTTTCCATTTCATATGATTAAAAACCAAGCCGTCCATAGGCTACATTTACCCTTGGCCTAGGCTACTATAATAAAGGCTGGATCAAAAGCAATGTGTCATGTCTTTATTATCTTGGCAATTTTATGATATCATGCTCCTGACCAATTTATTTAGAGATATTATGGCAAAAGAAATATATATATTTTTAAATATACCATTTCATTAAAAACCAAACATATTAGAATTATTCACCGTAATGGCTTTAAGATAAGAATTAAGGAGCTGTCTGCTATTTCTGGAGAAGTGTGAATGAGATTCGTTCCATTATGTTTATAGAGTTGAAAAAGTACTTGCACTCAAAACCATGAAGAGGAATAACCCAAGCAGGCCGATGTGCAAAAATGATACAATTCATTTATTCCATGCTCAAAAGAATACACAAAGTGAAAGTGCTGTGGTGCTTTTATAAAAAATATATATTTATTTTAAATAAACAGAGCATACGTTTCGACCATATGCCTTCATCAGTGCTGTACAAACAAATTAAGACGACACGTACTTAAAACACCTGCTGTGTGTAACAAGTGCAACAGGTGCAAGCAGATAGTTAATTAGAGACTGGCAAATAGGGAGTCAATGCTTATTAATATATAAAAGAATATATAAAAAGGAATTTTAAAAAAATGGACAATTCATTGTCAGATGTAATTGGGAAGAGACAACAGTCTGGGCTACATAGCAATACCAGAAGCAATAGATATGGACGGACTACCAGTTTGTGTAGACGACACTAGAAGAAACATAAAAGGTCATTAAGCCCTTGAGTTTTTAAGGAGAAGATCCATAGGTTACCAGTGGCCAGACGTTTTCATGAGGCTAATCATGTTGTGGTTGATCTTAAATTCTGTGCCATTGACTGGATTCTCAAGCTGCAGATGCCGCAATACGGATGAGCGCCTTCTCCAGTGCGAAGCCCTATGGATCTTCTCCTTAAAAACTCTACACACACAAGGGCTTAATGAGGAATTGGACCGTGCATGTTTCTTGTAGTGTTGTCTACACACACCAGCCGTCCTGCCCCCCCCCCCGCCCCAAACTGTATTTAGACATAGCCTATTTAAAACTAGCTGTTTTGATTAGAATTTCATTAGAGTTATTCACTCTCTATTTAGGCCTTATAAATAATGCATTCTATCTTGCTTATTGACAACATTCTTGCATGTCCATAGCTCAGCCATAATGGATTTACGGTAGGGCCTAGCCCCTATATCAGTGTGAATGCTATGTTCAACAACTACGACATCGTACCTATAGCGCTACTGCCGGCGCCAAGATGTACCATTGTGTTAGGTTTGTTAAAATAGAGCCCATACTGTAAGCAACAAAGTAGCCTACTGTAGGAAAATATGAAAAGGTGTGTTGTCTAACTACACGTTCGCATACGAGGAAACCTCATGTAAGAAATGTGAATGAGGTGGCAAGGGAACCATCGAGGGAAGCAAATGAGCTCAACCAAACATGTGTTCATGTATTTCAATCTCTTTGATCAGAATGACGATGCTGCCTTCTGGCCCAGTAACACAACTTCCTGCATCAACACTGGCCACGTCACAATTATCTGTGCTTCCTAGCAAGGTGTGCACTTGTTCACTTAGCCTCACTGATTTGAATTACTTTAGATTTGCGTAACGTGGCGAATGGGTGTGACTGGGAGCGCCAAAATGTTCACGCATAGTCCTGTTAAAGCAGCTGGAGGTGTGACATTAACAGAGACAAATGAGAAAAAGGTTAACTTCTCAGCTTGACTCAGATACAAGTGGCCTTTACTGTAGCTGACAGTGGTCCTCTTACGGACTCAGGATGAGGAAAATGTTTCATTGTTACCAGACAGACCTATGTGGCTACCCATGTAATAATCTACTGATCCAAGTACTTCTCAATGAAGCCATGACAACATTTGCGTTAAATGTAGAGTCAAGTACCACTTGACAATTTTAAAGTGGCACTCTGAAACGGGGAAAATGGTAATGTAGTAATCTTATGGTAATAGAGGGCCTGACGCTGGCCTTGATTTGTCTTAAAAGCATGAAACCACAAAGCTCTTATTGCCTGAATGAGCACATGAATTTGTTACAATCTTTGAATATACATGGACACTACATTCAGTATGTCATAGTTCTGCTAGTCCTTTTGTGCCTCTTAAATAACTCCTGACTTTGGGGCAAACATTTAAATCCTGACTTTGGGGCAAACATTGATTACTGTCTAAATCTCGGCACCAGGGAACTTGCAGTAACTATAGTACCCCCATAACATCCATAGAGAGACAGTATTACTGCTGAAGAGAACAAATGCACATGTATGCAAAAATATCTATAGTTGACAAAGGTCAGGTGAAGTTGATAAGGTTCATAGTGACCTTTTAACTAAACTTGAAATGCCACACCAACACTGGTTATTTGATGTGTATCAATAAATACACCCCCCAAAAATATTTGTTGGTACCACTTTTCATTGAATGTTTGCTGCTATAGGGTAAATGATATCAAGCTACAGCGCATTCAGAAAATATTCAGACCCTTGACTTTTCCCACATTGTTACATTGCAGCCTTATTCTAAAATTCTACACACAAAACTCTATAATAACAAAGAAAAAACATTTTATTTTATTCCAAATATATCATATGAAATAAACAGAAATATAATATTGACATAAGTAGTCAGACCCTTTACTCAGTACTTTGTTGAAGCACCTTTGGCAATGAGTACAGCCTCGAATCTTCTTGGGTATGATGCTACAAGCTTGGCACATCTGTATTTGGGGAGTTTCTCCCATTCTTCTCTGCTGATCCTCCAAAGCAGATCCTCTCAAGCTCTATCAGGTTGGATGTGGAGTGTTGCTGCACAGCTATTTTCAGATCTCTCCAGAAATGTTTGTTTGTGTTCAAGTCCAGGCTCTGGCTGGGCCACTCAAGGACATTCAGAGACTTTCCTTGCGACCTTTCTGTGTCTTGGCTGTGTGCTTAGGGTCATTGTCCTGTTGGAAGGTGAACCTTCACCCCAGTCTGAGGTCCTGACCGTTCTGGAGCAGATTTTCATCAAGGATCTCTGTATTTTGCTCCATTCATCTTTGCCTCGATCCTGACTAGTCTCCCAGTCCCTGCCGCTGAAATACATCCCCACATCATGATGCTGCCACCACCATGCTTCACCGTAGGGATGATGCCAGACATCCTCCAAATGTGACACTTGGCATTCAGACCAAAGAGTCTAATCTTGGTTTCATCAGACCAGAGAATCTTGTTTCTCATGGTCTGAGAGTGCTTTAGGTGCCTTCTGGCAAACTCCAAGCCAGCTGTCATGTGCTTTTACTGAGGAGTGGCTTCTGCCTGGCCACTCTACACTAAAAGCCTGATTGGTGGAGTGCTGCAGAGATGGTTGTCCTTCTGGAAGGTTCTCCCACCTCCACAGAGGAACTCTGGAGCTCTGTCAGAGTGACCATTGGGTTGTTTGCCACCTCCCTGACCAATGCCCTTCTCTCCCGATTGCTGTTTGGCTTGGCGGCCAGCTCTGGGAAGAGTCTTGGTGGATCCAAACGTCTTCCATTTAAGAATGATGGAGGCCAATGTGTTCTTGGGGACCTTCAATGCTGCAGACATTTTTTGGTACCCTTCCGCAGATTTCTGTCTCGACACAATCCTGTTTCGGAGCTCTACGGACAATTCCTTCAACCTCATGGCTTGGTATTTGCTCTGACATGCATTGTCAACTGTGGGACCTTATATAGACAGGTGTGTGCCGCTGCAAATCATGTCCAATCAATTGAATTGACCAAAGGTGGACTCCAATCAAGTTGTAGAAACATCTCAAGGATGATCAATGGAAACCGGAAGTACTTGAGCTCAATTTCAAGTCTCATAGTCATTGTACTGAATTATTTCATACATTTGTAAAAATGTCTGAAAACCAGTTCTCTTTGTCATTATGGGGTATTGTGTGTAGACTGATGAGGAGAAAAAAATATTTAATACATTTTAGAATATGGCTGTAACGTACCAATACAGGGAAGAAGTCAAGGGGTCGGAATACTTTCCAAATGCACTGTATTTAATGTAATGTTGATAGCATTTCCCTTGTTTGTGATAAAACAGCATCGCTTTAAGAGGCCACGCCTGAGATGAGTCTCACCCGCCATCATTCTTTCTGCTGAAGGAAGCTACGTTGCTGACATTGCCATGTTGCATTAGAGTCACGCCAAGAAAAATAAGGGGACACAATCTAGGACATGCTGTCTAAAATCATCTGAAACAACTTCAGATAGTCCACAGTGAGCCAGAGAAGCGCTCTTATAAGACAGTGTAATTCTTTCAAATCAGAGAGCTCTCACACACTAACCCAGGATGCTCAAACCCTGATTTCGCCATTTATTCACACCAGCATATTGTGGCACCGAGCCTAGAATATATGTTCGCGTTGGACAGGGGCAGGGCTGGCTAATAAGGAGTCATACATTATCACATGCACACAATCATATGAATAAATCTAGCACTGCAACCAACTATTGGCAATCATTTGTCAGGCCAATCATGTATGATTTCTCAAAGACATACAGTCAAATCAAAATGGTAAATGAAATGCCGTGTGTTCCGTATTAAAGGTACCAAAAATGTTGAGACAAGCAGGATCTCTCACCGGTCTTACAGATGGGGCAGCACTGATCAGGCTCATACACTGGGTCCACACACTCTGTCTGGGGGCAAGCTGACACAGAGCACAACACCTCTCCACTCCCCTCACAGCGACACTTCTCACACGGAGACACCTGGGGGCAGAGGGAAAAAGACTGTTTAAAAATCTCTCTCTCTCTCTCTCTCTCTCTCTCTCTCTCTCTCTCTCTCTCTCTCTCTCTCTCTCTCTCTCTCTCTCTCTCTCTCTCTCTCTCTCTCTCTCTCTCTCTCTCTCTCTCTCTCTCTCTCTCTCTCTCTCTCTCACTCGCCTGTCTGGTCCACTAGCCAATACAGGGTCATTGAACATCAAACATTCAGCCACAGAGCTTAGAACACAGGGAGGTCCCATCTTACGGCACTTTATTGGAAATACATACTTCATTTGAAGGAGACATGAGTTGAGAAATGAACTTCAGTGCACAATCAACCGAGAATAGGGAAATCAATGTGCTGATTGTGTGCTCAGTTGGAAACAGAAGATATAAGCTGGAAATGTCTTGTTTTGTGAACTAGAGAGAACAGTTTGATTAATGGAGCTTTCCAAGTCTGAAAGTATTGGGGAAAAACAGTGCCCATGACCGTATGATGCAACTTGTGTCGACAATATGCCTTCAACCAAGTCACCCCCCTTGACTGGAGATGCTACCACCGTAGGCTTTAGTCTGAAGCCACTCGTGGCCATGAGAGCGTTTCCTTTAAAATCAGAGAACATAGGTTAATCCTAACAGCATGGATCAAGACGATTGCAGAGCGGCTCGAGCTTCTGACCAGCACTCCAATGTGAGAAACGGCAAGAGAGAGACCCCACTAAACAGTACCGCCGCAGAATACAGCAATCGACCACAAGGCTCTGCCTGTTGCTTTGTTTCTAAACCTCTAGGCAGGCATCCACAGAGGATAGGAGACATTTACTTTAGTGGAAGTGGGTCTCTCTCTCTCTTTCCTTTCTCTCTTTCTGATCTCTCTCTCTCTCTCTCTGCACAGACTTCTCCCAGGAGAGCTACAAGCTGTGCCTCTCAATACAGAGCTGCTTGTATCACTCTGCATTAACGGAAATAAGTCCCATATTAGATCTAACCTCCTGGTGTGACCCTCCAGTGCTAGTACAAAGGGATGCCTTAAACAGTCACATATAATACCTTTCTTTAATCAAAAATAGAATAGAAGGCTGATGGAATAGTTGTGGATGGAACTTCTAAAATAAATAAAAGAATAAGCCCTTTTGAGGTCTCCTGGGCTTGGCTTAAAATAGATAACTCCACCAAGACTAGAATATATCAAGATACTCTTAAGCAAAACATACTATTGAATTTAGCAGCCCCAAGGAATGTTAAAACTTTGTGTGAATAAAAAAAATGCTGACTTTTGCCATCATAAAATGTGCTTCGCTGCTTGTTTGCTTGCTACACTGAAAAGTATTTTGGCATAGTATACACGATACACTGGCAATCTATCAACAGTTTCCCACATGGAATGACTACGGAGACCGAAACGTTGGTAACAAGTTCCACTAAAACTGTGGAACATCTAGATTGCCAGCCGACTAAGTTCAACTCCATGATTTACAATGGAGTTGAGCAGCGACTAGTGGGGAGCTCCGACGTCATTTTAGCATCCAAAGAATAGCTCACAACTACCCAGAACAATGTTGTGTGCAGAGGTGTAAAGTACTTAAGTAAAAATACTTTATAGTAGTTTTTGGGTTATCTGTACTCTACTTTCCTATTTATATTTTTGACAGCTTTAACTTTGACTTCACAACATTCCTGAAGAAAATAATGTACTTTTTACTTCATACATTTTCCCTGACACCCAAAATTAATTATTACATTTTGAATGCTTAGCAGGAAAGAAATATGGTCCAATTCATATACTAAGCAAGGGAACATCCCTCGTCAAGGGAACATGCCTCTGATCTGGCGGACTCACTGAACACACGTGCTACATTTGTAAATGTTGTCTGAGTGTTGGAGTGTGCCCCCCGTGGCTATCCGTAAATTAAAAAATAACAAGAAAATAGTGCCGTCTGGTTTACTTAATATAAGGAATTTTAAATGATTTATACTTTTACTTAATACTTAAGTATATTTGAGCAATTACATTTACTTTTGATACTTAAGTATATTTAAAACCAAATACTGTTAAGACTTTTACTAAAGTAGTAGTTTACTGGATGACTTTCACTTTTACTTGAGTCATTTTCTATTAAAGTATCTTTACTTTTACTCAAGTATGATATTTAGGTACTTTCTCAACCACTGGTAGTGTGTAATTCATTTTATGTGACATCAGAGCTCCAGTCTTCCCACACAAGTCGCCGCTCAACTCCATCGTAAATCGTGGAGTTGCGTTTAATCAGCTACTAGATCACTAGTGTGCTAGAGTTTCTTTTCAATTCAGAGGTTGATCTCTTGAAACACAGACTGTCATAAGAAAACTGTCACAAGAAAGCATTTCAATTAAATAGCACTATGAAAGAGGTTGCCTAAGGATGTCATCATCACCTGGGATGTATTCATGTAGAAAAACGTTTTGAAACGGATAACAAACACTAGCGTTTCTTGTTGTACACGTTCAGGTAATCCATTCCCGTTTTGACTCGTTTTCTTATGTTTGCTTCCTAGAGAATAACACCCTGTCAACCTTTAAAGATATAATTTCCAGACTCACCTTAAACTCTTGTAGCGTTGTGTAGACCTTTCCCCTGAACTCACAGTAGTTCTTCTTCTCCTTGCACTCTGGACAGCACTGGCTGGTGTCCACCCGGATGCAGCGAGGGTGAACTTTGGGACATTCAGGTTTGGCACACAGGGGTCCCTCGTCCGTGCAGAGGCAAGGGCATGTGGAGGGCCCCGGGGTAAACTTCTCCCCGATGGCAAACACAAAGCCACTTTCGTCCATGCAGCCCTTCCCCCTGTAATCTGGATATGCGTACTCGTCGATAGCGTCAAGAGAAAGATTTGTTTCACTAGTGGGACCCTCGTCTACTCGGCTCAGGCCCCCCTCTTGCTCTTCCCACAACTCCTGTGATGCCTTCCCACCCTTGGATCCAGCAAGTTTCTGGATGCTGGAGTTTGGCCTGGATCTGTTGACAGAGGTTCTGTTGCTGGCCCCTCTGTGGGTCTCCAGGCCCATGAAGCTGATGTCCTCCAGCTGCTGCTGGGTGCTGTAGCTGAGCGCCCCCACTGAGGCCTGCTGCTTGTCCTGCTTGTCCTCTCTGGCCTGGGTCAGGACACGCTCCAAGCGTTCCCGGCTCACTGACAAGTCTGCCAGGGGATTACACTGAGTACTGGTCAGAAACAACATAACAAAGAGGACTTCCACTGTCATGGCAACAGAGTGCACCATATCTCCCCACCACCTGAAAGGTGGGATGACACCTTGGCTTCACATAACACACTTCATATCTCAGGTGTGAGCCAGTCCATCTGGAAAAAGAGAATGAAACTGGAATTAAGTATTTGACCGGATGTAGTCTAGACATTGATATTGTCTCTTAGCCTGGTCCAAATTCTGTGCTTTATAGCAAACTCCTCTTGTCGTTATCATGGCCAAACAATGATGAAGACAATGACCATAGGAGTTGGCTATACAAGCATAAAAATATCTGACTAATTGTCTTCATGTTAGCCCCAATAAGGGTTCTGCTTTTTCATTGCAATACCGGATCCTATCAAAGAAACAACTCACATGACCTAAAGAAAACCTCAGCGACTTGGGCTGTCAGAACGGAGTGCATTCATGTTGCCGGTGTCAGGAAATCAATAGGCTTTCTTACACTAACACTTCCTTGCATCAAATGCTCCCAGCAGGGACAGACTGTGGAGGTAAAAAGTGTATATTTCTTCATTTATTTCTTTATATTTTTGGGGGACTTGTTGTGCATTGTTTGGTGTTTGTTAGGCATTACTGCATTGTGGGAGCTAGAAACATAAGCATTTCGCTGCACCTGTGATAACATCTGCTAAATATGTGCATGCAACCCCAAAAAATGGATTTAAAAAAAATAACAATAAAATTAAGTGTTCCATTATATGTTCTAAATTTATGGCTCTGGTTTTGTACATGTGCAGTGGTCTCACACACCAGGCCCGGGGCCACCAAACTGCAGCTTACGGATCTGATGTGGCATGCAGGCCAGGAGTTTAAGACCACTAATGTTAAGGGAATCAATATTTGTTTCACAATTTATATTGCTCAAATAATGCCCACCCCCCCTTTTTTTTGTTACAATGAAATCTATTGAATTCAGTAATCAAACAATGGTTGTTTTATGAAAAACATGCTGTCATAAACAGACAAACTGTCATGACTATTTATGACATTGTCTGTGATACAAGGCTTGGCTTCTGCCAGAATGGCTCATGCTGTAGGAGCAGGAGCCTATCTCCAGTGTCTGTAGCGTGAGACAGGGTTTACCCTATGGGTCAACATCTGGTCCCATTTTCACAGTCTTTGGTATGTATAGATAATTAATCTCACTCTGTGTGTGTGTGTGTGTGTGTGTGTGTGTGTGTGTGTGTGTGTGTGTGTGTGTGTGTGTGTGTGTGTGTGTGTGTGTGTGTGTGTGTGTGTGTGTGTGTGTGTGTGTGTGTGTGTGTGTGTGTGTGTGTGTGTGTGTGTGTAAATAAAGTTTCCCTGTGTGTACAGAGTCACAGACCAGCAAAAGCAGTGAGTCGCTCTCTGATAGTATGACTCGGCCGGGGATCGAACTCCCAACCTTCCAATCTCAGGGTGGACACTAACCGCAATGCCACTAAGTTGGTCTTAGGTAAGCAGGACATACGACAATGAATGCATTAAGTTGATGAGTTTCTTTTTTCGTTTCAATACTAATCAAATGAATTGATTACCAAACTAACTAGACATGTTAATGATTTGAGTTTGAATGCCTTACTGTGTTTTGTTTTGACCTTCAATCATGTTCTTAAGAGGAGTATGTTGAATACATTTTTTTCTCTCTAGTAAAACACTTGCAGTGGGATCAATATTTGTATCTTTGTGTAAAAAGGTGAGATTTCGCTGTATTGAATTTGACCTGACGATTAGCTGTAGATGAGTGTCTGGACTCATTTAAGAATAAACCATTCAGTATTTATTAATATGTCAACTCCGCTGGCAATGAATTCGTTTTCAATAGAGGAGAGTACAACTGCTGTTTCCAAATTAGGATTCTCAAGAAAGAACAGAAGGTATATAAATACTTTAAGTTTTCCCTGAGCAAGTCAGCCTTGTTAAAAAATGCAGTAGGTTAATATAAAGGGAATGAAAAACGTATGTTATCAGTAAGAATAAAAGCATAGTATTTCTGAGGGAATACTACATTTTAATAAATGGATGCGCCTGACAAGTAAAATCATGTCCTGGCACCTCAGGGAAGTGTATATTGAGATCAATCAATCAAATGTATTTATAAAGCCCTTCTTACATCAGCTGATGTCAGAAAGTGCTGTACAGAAACCCAGCCTAAAACCCCAAACAGCATGCAATGCAGGTGTAGAAGCACAGTGGCTAAGAAAAACTCCCTGGGAAGGCCAGAACCTAGGAAGAAACCTAGAGAGGAACCAGTCATCTTCTGGCTGTGCCGGGTGGAGATTATAGCAGAACATGGCCAAGATGTTCAAATGGTCATAGATGACCAGCAGGGTCAAATAATAATATTCACAGTGGTTGTAGAGGGTGTTACAGGTCAGCACCTCAGGAGTAAATGTCGGTTGGATTTTCATAGCCGATAATTCAGAGTATCTCTTACCTGCTGTCTCTAAAAAGTTGAAAACAGCAGGAGATAAGAGTTAGAGATAGAGATAAGGGCTGTGGTCAAGTTCAATTCTAGACAACTCTAAACATAAGTTGAAAGTCACTTCATGTGTAGTCTCGAACACCACAGCCCCAGACTTCCAGCCTGGGGATGCAGTTACGTCACAATGCAGTGCCTTCAGCAAGTATTCAGACCCCTTGACTTTTTCCACATTTTGTTACGTTAGAGCCTTGTTCTAAAATTGATCAAATTGTTTTTTTCCCCTCAATCTATACCAATAACCCATATAAAAAAAACTGAAGTATCACATTTACGTAACTATTCAGACCCTTTACCCTGTACTTTGTTGAAACACCTTTGGCAGCGATTACAGCATCTATTCTTCATTGGTATGACGCTACCAGCTTTGCACACCTGTATTTGGGGAGTTTCTCCCATTCTTCTCTGCAGATCCTCTCAAGCTATTTTCAGGTCTCTCCAGAGATGTTCGATCTTGTTCTAGTCAGAACTCTGGCTGGGCCACTCAAGGACATAAAGCATACAACACTCCTTCCGTGGCCTCCAACTGCTCTTAAACGCTAGTAAAACCAAATGCATGCTTTTCAACCATTCGCTGCCTGCAACCGCACACTGACTAATATCACCACCCTGGATGGTTCCGACTTTGAATATGTGGACATCTATAAGTACCTAGGTGTCTGGCTAGACTGTAAACTCTCCTTCCAGACTCATATCAAACATCTCCAATCGAAAATCAAATCTAGAGTCGGCTTTCTATTCCGCAACAAAGCCTCCTTCACTCACGCCGCCAAACTTACCCTTTTAAAACTGACTATCCTACCGATCCTCGACTTTGGCGACGTCATCTACAAAATAGCTTCCAACACTCTACTCAGCAAACTGGATGCAGTTTATCACAGTGCCATCCGTTTTGTCACTAAAGCACCTTATACCACCCACCACTGCGACTTGTATGCTCTAGTCGGCTGGCCCTCGCTACATATTCGTCGCCAGACCCACTGGTTCCAGGTCATCTACAAGTCCATGCTAGGTAAAGCTCCGCCTTATCTCAGTTCACTGGTCACGATGGCAACACCCACCCGTAGCACGCGCTCCAGCAGGTGTATCTCACTGATCATCCCTAAAGCCAACACCTCATTTGGCCACCTTTCGTTCCAGTTCTCTGCTGCCTGTGACTGGAACGAATTGCAAAAATCGCTGAAGTTGGAGACTTTTATCTCCCTCACCAACTTCAAACATCTGCTATCTGAGCAGCTAACCGATCGCTGCAGCTGTACATAGTCTTATCGGTAAATAGCCCACCCAATTTTACCTACCTCATCCCCATACTGTTTTTATTTATTTACTTTTCTGCTCTTTTGCACACCAATATCTCTACCTGTACATGACCATCTGATCATTTATCACTCTAGTGTTAATCTGCAAAATTGTAATTATTTGCCTACCTCCTCATGCCCTTTGCACACAATGTATATAGACTCTTTTTTTCTACTGTGTTATTGACTTTTTTATTGTTTACTCCATGTGTAACTCTGTGTTGTCTGTTCACACTGCTATGCTTTATCTTGGCCAGGTCGCAGTTGCAAATGAGAACATGTTCTCAACTAGCCTACCTGGTTAAATAAAAAATAAAAAAACATTCAGAGACTTGTCCCGAAGCCACTCCTGCATCGTCTTTGCTGTGTGCTTAGGGTCGTCGTCCTGTTGGAATGTGAAGCTTCGCCCCAGTCTGAGGTTTTCATCAAGGATCTCTGTACTTTGCTCCATTTATCTTTGCCTCGATCCTCACTAGTCTCCCAGTCCCTGTCCCTGAAAAATGATACTGCCGCCACCATGCTTCACCGTAGGGATGGTGCCAGGTTTGCAGAAATGTTTTGGTACCCTTCCCCAGATCTGTGCCGCGATACAATCCTGTCTCTGAGATATATAGACAATTCCTTCATCCTCATTGCCTGGTTTTTGCTCTGACATATGCTGTCAACTGTGGTACCTTATATAGACTAGAGGTCGACTGATTAATCGGAATGGCCGATTAATTAGGACTGATTTCAAGTTTTCATAACAATCGGAAATCGGTATTTTTTTGGGCGCCGATTTGCGATTATAAAATATAATATATATATATATATATATATATATATTATTTTTTGTTGTTTTATACCTTTATTTAACTTGGCAAGTCAGTTAAGAACACATTCAGTTAAGAACACATTCTTATCTACAATGACAGCATAGGAACCGTGGGTTAACTGCCTTGTTCAGGGGCAGAACGACAGATTTTCACCTTGTCAGCTCAGGGGTTCCAATCTTGCAACCGCACAGTTAACTTGTCCAAAGCTCTAAACATTGCACTCCACGAGTAGCCTGCCTGTTACGCGAATGCAGTAGAAGCTAGATAGCATTAAACTTATCTTATAAAAAACAATCAATCAATCATAATCACTAGTTATAACGACTAATCCAGTTTAGCAGGCAATATTAACCAGGTGAAATTGTAATTTCTCTTGCTTTCATTGCACGCAGATTCAGAGTATATGCAACAGTTTGGGCTGCCTGGCTCATTGTGAACTAATTTGCCAGAATTTTACGTAATTATGACATACAATGCTTCCCGCACATCTGGAGATGGCATCAAACATCTCAGTCACCTGAGATTTCTTTATCTGCTCATGCAAAGTTGCCAAGAAGTATGCAGACGTCGGGGCGGTCCCTGACGATGACGTTAATGAAGTCCACCAGGAGGTGAAAGGATAGGCTGTCAGAGGGGTTTAGGGACCACAGGCCATCAGCTGCTCTGGTACATCAGGAATGTCCATTTCCTGTTTGATGGGATTTGAGTACAACAGATTGAGGGTTGTGCAATGTAACAAGAATGTAACAAGAATATTTAGACTTAGGGATGCCACCCGTTAGATAAAATACCGAACGGTTACGTATTTCACTGAAATAATAAACGTTTTGTTTTCGAAATTATAGTTTCCGGATTCGATCATATTAATGACCAAAGGCTCGTATTTCTCTGACTGAGCAGCAGCAGGCCCGTAATCATTCATTCAAACAGCACTTTCGTGCATTTTGCCAGCAGCTCTTCGCAAGCACAGCACTGGTTATGACTTCAAGCCTATTAGCCTAATGGCTGGTGTAACCAATGTGAAATGGCTAGCTAGTTAGCTGGGTGTGCACTAATACTGTTTCAAACGTCACTCGCTTTTAGATTTGGAGTAGTTATTTCCCTTGCGCTGCAAGGACCGCGGGTAATGATGCTTCGAGTGTGGCTGTTGTCGAAGTGTTCCTGGTTCGAGCCCAGGTAGGGGCGAGGAGAGGGACGGAAGCTATACTGTTACACTGGCAATACTATAGTGCCTATGAGAACATCCAATAGTCAAAGGTATATGAAATACAAATGGTATAGAGAGAAATAGTCCTATAAATACTATATTAACTACAACCTAAAACCTCTTACCTTGGAATATTGAAGTCTCATGATAAAAGGAACCACCAACTTTCATATGTTCTCATGTTTTGAGCAAGGAACTTAAACGTTAGCTTTTTTTACATGGCACATATTACTTTCTTCTCCAATACTTTGTTTTTGTATTATTTAAGCCAAATTGAACATGTTTCATTATTTATTTGAGGCTAAATTTATTTTATTGATGTTTTATATTAAGTTAAAATAAGTGTTAATTAATTCAGTATTGTTGTAATTGTCATTATTACAAATAAATAAATAAAAATCGACCGATTAATCGGTATCGGCTTTTTTGGTCCTCCAACAATCGGTATCGGCGTTGAAAAATCATAATCGGTCAACCTCTAATATAGACAGGTGTGTGCCTTTTCAAATCAAGTCCAATCAATTGAATTTACCACAGGTGGACTCCAATCAAGTTGTAGAAACATCTCAAGGATGATCAATGGAAACAATTTCGAGTCTCATGGCAAAGGGGCTGAATATTTATATAAATAAGGTATTTCTGTTTTTTATTTGTAATAAATGTGCAAAATTGTCTAAAAACCTGTTTCGCTTTGTCATTATGAAGAAAAAGTCAAGGTGTCTGAATACTTTCTGAATGCACTGTATGCATTTAAAAATAATGCCCATTTTGCATTCACAGAACAGAAAAGAAATGACTTGAAAATGAATGGACTCTACCCAGCTGTTACACCAGTGGTGTTTGGTAGTTGTGAGGTGATTCTGTTCTGTTATATTGTTGTGGATGAGCCAAGAGGCAAAATCCAAGGAGCAAGGCTAAGAATGGGCCGAACGAGGTAGCAGAACGAGGTAGTGATAGTGCCATACAGATAGTGCCGCAGCAGACGGAGCCAATAGTTCATTAGTAAAAGTACTTAATTTGGCTCCGTTCTCCATAACCTCACTACCTTTAACAGCTGCTAGTGCCTGGCTGTCACAGTCCCACTGCTACTGCTTCTAGCTGTCCTCTTCCCCTCTGGATGGCCCTCAGGCTAACCATCATCTTCTTGGTTCTAGTGGCCCTAGTCAGTTGCATGTTCATCTTTGTTTTGCTCATATTCTTTTTTTCTTATTGCCTTTTATCTGTTAGTGCATGTGAAAGGAAATTGCGTATGTGGAAAAAAAATCCCAATGGTTATCAAACAGTGGTTATTAGCTATTTCTGTATAGCACAGAACAAGCGTAGTGGTTTTTATCAGCACCGAATGAATGGTTCCTCTCTGGCGGACAGAAGACTATCAATGTTTCCGGTGACTTCTAAAGGTGTATAGCGTTATTGCTCTACTGCAGTCAGAATGAATAAACGTGTTTTGTCTTCATTGTTAAAGAGAGAAGGCTAAGTCATTACCGATGACATAGTTTTAATGCATTCTGTTTAAGGTCAAGGCTGTCTTTACATCTCAAATTATTTTATATATTTTTTATTTCTTTAATTTTTCTTTTCTTTTCTTTTCTTTATTTAGCCAGGTAGGCTAGTTGAGAACAAGTTCTCATTGACAACATCGACCTGGCCAGGATGAAGCAAAGCGACACAAGCAACAACACAGAGTTACACATGGAATAAACAGACATGCAATCAATAACACAATAGGAAAAAAAGTATATATACAGTGTGTACAAATGAGGTAGGACAAGGGAGGTAAGGCAATAAATAAGCCATAGTGGTGAAACAATTCAGTTTAACAATTAAACAAAAGATGAAGGTGCAAGTAGAGATACTGGAGTGCAAAGGATTCTAAAAATGATACAGTGCGTATCTGACTGAACAGAGCAATATTTCAGCCGCATTTAATTGAGCTAAGGTATTGAAGAGTGTGAGACTGCCAGGTTCAATAGCACTCATTGAGACATTGAAATTGTGACACATGTTATATTACAGTCTTATTCTGTAAGACTGTATTAGGGAGTTGGTGGCATCTAAACTCTATGAGGGAGTCCCTCTTCTGTTCTACTCAAATCCCATCAAACAGGAAATGGAAATTCCTGATGTACCAGAGCAGCTGATGGCCTGTGGTCCCTAAACCCCTCTGACAGCCTAACCTTTCACCTCCTGGTGGACTTCATTAACGTCATCTTCAGGGACCGCCCCGACGTCTGCATACTGCTTGGCAACTTTGCATGAGCAGATAAAGAAATCTCAGGTGACTGAGACATTTGATGCCATCTTCTCCAGATGTATGGGAAGCATTGTAGAGGACACACAAGGAGTTGGATGTCGGTTGGCATTTGTTCCCTCCCAGAGATATGTCCTCCATCGCTTAATTTACCCACAACCCCCTTTCACCCTGTCGTACCTCAGCAAGCATGATGCTGAGCGCGTGACACTGGTGCCTGACCCCTGCACCCTGCTCATTGAGGGCGTGACCTTTGGCCTGACCTCTACAAACATTGTGTTTGACATGGGAGCAGAGGAGATCAGATGTGCTGCCGGTTTGGAAAGATTCTCACGCATCTTGAAACACATGCTGACCCAGAGAAGCTACTACCCCTTGTACCTGCTGGTGAAATGAGAAATTCCAGAGCTAGGGCCAGATACCCCTCAGTCCTGGTGTGCGCTACTTCATCAAGGATGTGATTAGCTGTGTGTGTGTGTCAATCCTGGACCATGGGCCAGGTGGGAGGGGCTTATGGCAAGCTGCTCATCAAGAGGAGCTCCACATCGATAGATGGGAAGAGTCAGTCCCTGTGTGGCCGGCTAAGTGGTCAAGATCTAACCTGATTGAAGACTGACTGAAGATTGATCTCTCTCCCTACTTCTCATCATATTACACAATGATCTATTCTACAAGGGCTTGTCTGTTTATTTTTTTTACATCATTAATTTGATATAATGTAACTGGCTGCTTACCGTAATTTCATTGGGCAATTTTCTCTGTCCTATATTAACACATTCGTAGACGCAAACTGCTTATGGACGATATTATCTTCTGGTCAGGTGTTTTGTTAAGATCCCCGACACTCGTTCTGATCGTTAAAACGTATTGTTTGCAGTACGGTTTTGGAAACATATGGAACTTATCTTTCATATCAGCGAGAAATAATTTTCCAAAAACAAAAGGCTAAAATACTACACACCTTTATAGGGTTAGTGTTCCCACACGGCCATATCGCCATGTTATATTGCTTGCTTACAGAAGACAGACGGAAGACATAGGCGGCCACCTGTACTAATTAGCTATCTAGCGTGCTAGGAACACCTGTGTGTAAGCGTAACTGGGGAGGCAGTGTAGTTCGTCAACTGGAGGCACACACAGCAAAGTAGCACTTTAGGGGACTTGATCTTCCTCCTCCTTCCTTCCCACCGGTCAAAAACTGGTTGCATCAATGTTGTTTCCACGTCATTTCAACAACAAAAAACGCAATCTGATGATGTTGAATCAACGGATTGGGATTTGCAAAAAGTCATCAACGTAATGGAATTTTGTATTTTTTTTCTCCACCAAACTTTTAACCTAAATCCAATGACATGGTGACCTTTTTTTGTGTTAATTTCACGTTGAATTCACGTTAGTTGACATCTCAAACAAATCAAATCGAATCAAATCAAATCAGATTTTATTTGTCAAATACACATGGTTAGCAGATGTTAATGCAAGTGTAGTGAAATGCTTGTGCTTCTAGTTCCGACAATGCAGTAATAACCAACAAGTAATCTAACTAACAATTCCAAAACTACTGTCTTATACACAAGTGTAAGGGGATAAAGAATATGTACATAAAGATATATGAATGAGTGATGGTACAGAGCAGCATAGGCAAGATACAGTAGATGGTATCGAGTCAGTATATACATATGAGATGAGTATGTAAACAAAGTGGCATAGTTAAAGTGGCTAGTGATACATGTATTACATAAAGATGCAGTAGATGATATAGAGTACAGTATATACGTATACATATGAGATGAATAATGTAGGGTATGTAAACATTATATTAGGTAGCATTGTTTAAAGTGGCTAGTGATATATTTTACATCATTTCCCATCAATTCCCATTATTAAAGTGGCTGGGGTTGAGTCAGTGTGTTGGCAGCAGCCACTCAATGTTAGTGGTTGCTGTTTAACAGTCTGATGGCCTTGAGATAGAAGCTGTTTTTCAGTCTCTCGGTCCCAGCTTTGATGCACCTGTACTGACCTCGCCTTCTGGATGATAGCGGGGTGAACAGGCAGTGGGTCGGGTGGTTGTTGTCCTTGATGATCTTTATGGCCTTCCTGTAACATCGGGTGGTGTAGGTGTCCTGGAGGGCAGGTAGTTTGCCCCCGGTGATGCGTTGTGCAGACCTCACTACCCTCTGGAGAGCCTTACGGTTGTTGGCGGAGCAGTTGCCGTACCAGGCGGTGATACAGCCCGCCAGGATGCTCTCGATTGTGCATCTGTAGAAGTTTGTAAGTGCTTTTGGTGACAAGCCGAATTTCTTCAGCCTCCTGAGGTTGAAGAGGCGCTGCTGCGCCTTCTTCACGATGCTGTCTGTGTGGGTGGACCAATTCAGTTTGTCTGTGATGTGTATGCCGAGGAACTTAAAACTTACTACCCTCTCCACAACTGTTCCATCGATGTGGATAGGGGGGTGTTCCCTCTGCTGTTTCCTGAAGTCCACAATCATCTCCTTAGTTTTGTTGACGTTGAGTGTGAGGTTATTTTCCTGACACCACACTCCGAGGGCCCTCACCTCCTTCCTGTAGGCCGTCTCGTCGTTGATGGTAATCAAGCCTACCACTGGTGTGTCGTCCGCAAACTTGATGACTGAGTTGGAGGCGTGCGTGGCCACGCAGTCGTGGGTGAACAGGGAGTACAGGAGAGGGCTCAGAACGCACCCTTGTGGGGCCCCAGTGTTGAGGATCAGCGGGGTGGAGATGTTGTTGCCTACCCTCACCACCTGGGGGCGGCCCGTCAGGAAGTCCAGTACCCAGTTGCACAGGGCGGGGTCGAGATCCAGGGTCTCAAGCTTGATGACGAGCTTGGAGTGTACTATGGTGTTAAATGCCGAGCTGTAGTCGATGAACAGCATTCTCACATAGGTATTCCTCTTGTCCAGATGGGTTAGGGCAGTGTGCAGTGTGGTTGAGATTGCATCGTCTGTGGACCTATGTAAATCAAAACTAGACGTTGAAATGACGTCTGTGCCCAGTGGGTTCGTTTTGAGCCTAGGGTTGTTCCATGGCTGATTGTTCTAATGCTCTTGTTGGTCCAACACACATCTATGAATGGGCAATCTCTTATTCTTGAGTGGAGTTCTCACTTCACGCCAAAATCTTCTGAGGGCAATGAGCAAATAATTACCATAATTGTTTATTAATGATTATCATCTCTACACTATGTTGTTCAGCCTCCTGTGTCAGGGAGTGTCTACCCAAAAATGTACTCTTATGCAAATAGGAATGAGTGTGGAGTGTGCTCTTACCTCCGAGGTAGGATATTATCAGCAGTGTATTGTAACAGACTACGGCTGGGAAGAGGATAACTGGCGAAAGCATTTCCTCTTTTGTGGCCGTGTACAACACTCATGTTGTACAACTGGTGTACAAAAAATGTTTCAGAATGGTTGTGATACAGCTGATATTTTTTGTGAGTCAAACAGAGAGCTTGACTGCACAAATAATGTTTACACAACGACTGTGGGGTGACTCCAAAATGCTTGTGTATTTCTTTTGTGCAGAAAAACTCTGTTGTATCACTACCATTTTCATCAGTTGTACAACTTGAGTGTGTACAGAAGCATTGCCTCCTAAATCAGGTAGCATCTGTGTGATGGAGATCACCTATCACATCAGCAATGAAGCCCCACAAATCTCCAGAGTAGTTCAACTCCATCCTGTTGAGGTCCCATAGGGCGGGGCACAATTGGCCGGGTTAGGGTTTGGCCGGGGTAGGCCGTCATTTTAAGTAAAAACGTGTTCTTAACTGACTTGTCTAGTCAAATCAAATATTTAAAAAGATACATAAATGAATGGAGTCTACAACCAAAATTCCACAATTAAAGCTAAGCTGCAATTAAATTTGAAGGCAGTGTTCTCCTTAGGCTTATAGTAAGCATTATTACAACTATAACATAGACACACAATTTTCTAAACAGATTGTGTGAGAGATGCTTACTAAGCACACTGAGGGCTCATATTTCTGTTCTGCCTTCAGAAAGTATTCCCCTTGACTTATTCCACATTTTGTTGTGTTACTGCCTGAATTCCAAAGTGGATTAGATAGATATGTTTTCTCACCCATCTACACACAATACCTCACAATGACAAAGTGAAAACATGTTTTTAGACTTTTTAGCAAATGTATTGAAAATGAAATACTGAGTCAATACATATTAGAATCACCTTTGGCAGCGATTACAGCTGTAGGCGAATTCTGGGTAAGTCTCGGTAAGAGCTTTGCACACCTGGATTGTACAATATTTTCACATCATACTTTAAAAAAATGTCAAGCTCTGTAAAGTTGGTTGTTGATCATTGCTAAACAACCGTTTTCAAGTCTTCCCGTAGATTTTCAAACAGATTAAGTCAAAACTGGAACTCGTCCACTCAGGAACATTCAATGTCATCTTGGTAAGTAACTCCAGTGTATATTTGGCCTTGTGCTTTAGGCTATTGTCCTGCTGAAAGATGAATTTAAACTCCCAGTGTCTGTTGGAAAGCAGACTGAAACAGGCTTTCATTTAGGATTTTGCCTGTGATTAGCCCTATTCTGTTTTTTTACCCCCCAAAAAACTCCCTAGTTCCTTGCCAATGACAAACATATTCATGACATGATACAGCCACCACCATGCTTGAAAATATGAAGAGTGGTACTCAGTAATTGTGGTGGATTTTCTCCAAACATAAGGCTTTGTATTCAGGACATACAGTGCATTCGGAAATTATTCAGACGGCTTGACTTTTTCCACATTTTGTTACATTGCAGCCTTATTTTAATATGGATGATATAGTTTTTTCCTCTCATCAATATACACACATTACTCCATAATGACAAAGAAAATAATGTTTTTTAGAAAATGTTTCGAATTTATCACATTTCCATAAAGTACCAGTCAAAAGTTTGGACACACCTACTCATTCAAGGGTTTTTCTTTATTTGGACTACTTTATACATTGTAGAATAATAGTGAAGACATCAACACTATGAAATAACACATACGGAATCATGTAGTAACCAAAAAAATTGTTAAACAGCTCAAAAAATATTTTATATTTCAGATTTTTCAAAGTAGCCACCATTTGCCTTGATGACAGCTTTGCACACTCTTGGCATTCTCTCAACCAGCTTCACCTAGAATTATTTTCCAACAGTCTAAAAGGAGTTCCCACATATGCTGAGCACTTGTTGGCTGCTTTTCCTTCACTCTGCGGTCCAACTCATCCCAAACCATCTCAATTGGGTTGAGGTCGGGTGATTGTAGATTCCAGGTCATCTGATGCAGCACTCAATCACTTTCCATCTTGGTCAAATAACCATTACACAGCCTGGATGTGTGTTAGGTCATTGTCCTGTTGAAAAACAAGTGATAATCCCATTAAGTGCAAAGCAGATGGGATGCCGTATTGCTGCAGAATGCTGTTAAGTGTGCCCTGAATTCTAAATGAATCACCGACAGTGTCACAAGCAAAGCACCTCCACACCATCACACTTCCTCCTCCATGCTTCACGGTGGGAACCACACATGCAGAGATCAACCTACTCTACGTCTCACAAAGACACAACGGCTAGAACCAAAAATCTCAAATTTGGACTCATCAGACCAAAGGACAGATTTCCACCAGTCTAATGTCCATTGCTCGTGTTTCTTGGCCCAAGCAAGTTTCTTATTATTATTGGTGTCCTTTAGTAGTGGTTTCTTTGCAGCAATTCGACCATGAAAGCCGGTGTCAGAGGAAGGCCCTAAAAATTGTTAAAAACTCCAGCCAACCTAGTCATTGACTCTTCTCTCTGGTAACGCACGGCAAGCGGTACCGGAGCGCCAAGTCTAGGTCCAAGAGGCTTCTAAACAGCTTCTATCCCCAAGTCATAAGTCAAATCCATTTTTAGAGCTTTCCTCTGACACTGCCTGGTATAGAGGTCCTGGATGACAGGCAGCTTAGCCCCAGTGAGGTACTGGGCTGAACGCACTACCCTCTTTGGTGCCTTGTGGTCGGAGGCAGAGCAATTACCGTTCTCGATGTTGCAGCTGTAGAACCTTTTGAGGATCTGAGGACCTATGCCAAATATTTTTAGTTTCCTGAGGGAGAATAGGTTTTGTCGTGCCCTCTTCACGACTGTCTTGGTGTGTTTGGACCATTCTAGTTTGTTGGTGATACCAAGGAACTTGAAGCTCTCAACCTGCTCCACTACAGCCATTTATTTTTATTTAACTAGGCAAGTCAGTTAAGAACAAATTCTTATTTTCAATGACAGCCTAGGAACAGTGGGTAAACTGCCTTTTCAAGGGCAGAATGACAGATTTGTACCTTGTCAGCTCGGGGATTTGAACTTGCAAACTTCCGGTTACTAGTCCAATGCTCTAACCACGAGGCTACCCTGCCGCCCGGTCGATGCCATGTCGATGATGAGAATGGGGGCGTGCTCTGTCCTCCTTTTCCTGTATTCCACAATCATCTCCTTAGTCTTGGTTACGTTGAGTGATAGGTTGTTATTCTGGCACCAACCGGCCAGGTCTCTGACCTCCCTATAGGCTGTGTTGTTGTTGTCGGTGATCAGGCCTACCACTGTTGTGTCGTCTGCAAACTTAATGATGGTGTTGGAGTCGTGCTTGGCCATACAGTCGTGGGTGAACAGGGAGTACAGGAGGGGACTGAGCACGCACCCCTGAGGGGCTCCAGTGTTGAGGATCAGAGTGGCAGATGTGTTGCTACCTACCCTCACCACCTGGGGCAGCCCGTCGGGAAGTCCAGGATCCAGTTGCAAAGGGAGGTGTTTAGTCCCAGGGTCCTTAGCTTACTGAACATCTAATCAAATGGCTCCCCAAACTACATGCATTGCACAATTCACTTTAACTTCTTTGGGAATGGGGGCAGTATTGAGTAGCTTGGATGAATAAGGTGCCCTATGTAAACTGCCTGTTACTCAGGCCCAGAAGCTAGGATATGCATATGCATGGTAGTATTGGATAGAAAACACTCTGAAGTTTCCATAACTGTTAAAATAATGTATGTGAGTATAACAGAACTCGTAGGGCAGGCAAAAACCTGAGAAAAATCGAACCAAGAAGGAATTCTCGAGTTTGTAGTTTTCAAGGGATTGTCTATCCAATATCCTGTGTCTGTGGGGTCTGATTGCACTTCCTAAGGCTTCCAGTAGATGTCAACCGTCTTTAGAAGTTGTTTCAGGCTTCACTTGTGAAAAGGGGGGGGAATAAGAGCAGTCACTGTAAATGGCTCAGCTCAAAGGCATGAGTTGTTTATCGCGCGTTCCTGTGAAGCGCACCGTTTGTTTTCTTTCCATTGTAATGAAAACGGTATTGTCCGGTTGAAATATTATTGAATATTTATGACAGAAACACTCTTAGGATTGATTGGAAACATCATTTGACATGTGTCTACGAACTTTAGTGGAACTTTTTGAACTTTTCGTCTGGATGATGGGACCTTGCTTTGTGCATATGGAATACTGAACTAAACGCGCAAACAATAAGGAGGTTATTGGACATAAAGAGAAACTTTATCGAACCAAACTAACATTTATTGTGTAACTTTATTGTGTAACTGGGAGTGAGTCCTGGAAGTGCCATCCGATGAATATCAAAGGTAAGTGATTAATTTTAACGCTATTTCTGACTTTTGTTGACTCCACAACGTGGTGGGTAACTGTATGTCTTGTTTTGCTAGCTGAGCGCTGTAGTCAGATCATCACATGGTATGCTTTTGCCGTAAAGCTTTTTTGAAATCTGACACAGTGGCTGCATTAAGAAGAAGTTTATATTTAAGCCTATGTATAACACTTGTATCTTTCATCAATGTTTATGATGAGTATTTCTGTCATTTGATTTGGCTCTCTGCAATTTCACCAGATTTTTTTGAGACAATGCATTACTGAACATAACGCGCCAATTTGAACTGAGGTTTTTGGATATAAAGATTAACTTTATCGAACAAAACAAACATGTATTGTGGAACATGGAGTCCTGGGAGTGCAACCAGATGAAGATCATCAAAGGTTAGTTATTAATTTAATTTATATTTCTGATTTTTGTGACTTCTCTCCTTAGCTGTAAAATTGATTTTTGTGGCTAAGCACTGTCCTAACATAATCGTATGGTATGCTTTCGCCGTAAAGCCTTTTTGAAATCTGACACCTTGGTTGGATTAACAGCAAGTTAAGCTTTATTTTGATGTATTGCACTTGTGATTTCATGAAAGTTGAATATTTATAGTAATCAATTTGAATTTGGTGCTTTGCCATTACACCGGATGTTGGCCAGGTGGGACGCTAATATCCCACCTATCCCAGAGAGGTTAATAACTCTACCCACATATTACATCAATTACCTCGACTAACCGGTACACCCGCACATTGACTCTGTACCGGTACCTCCTGTATATAGCGTCGCTATTTTACGCTATTTTACTGCTGCTCTTTAATTATTTGTTCATTTTACTTCTTAGTTTTCGTGGCATTTTTCTTAAAACTGAATTGTTGTTTAAGGGCTTGTAAGTAAGCATTTCACTGTAAGGGCTACACCTGTTGTATTCAGCACATGTGACAAATAACATTTGATTTGAAATTTGGTGTGATTCACGCAGTCTCCTCTGAACTGTTGATGTTCAGATGTGTGTGTTACCTGAACTCTGTGAAGCATTTATTTGGGCTGCAATTTCTGAGACTGGTAACTTTAATGAACTTATCCTCCGCAGCAGAGGTAACTCTGGGTCTTCCTTTCCTGTGGCGGTCCTCATGAGAGCCAGTTTCATCATAGCACTTAATGTTTTTGCGACTGCACTTTTCCAGATTGACTGACCATCATGTCTTAAAGTAAAGATGGACTGTCGTATCTCTTTGCTTATTTGAGCTGTTCTTCCCATAGTATGGATTTGGTATTTTACCAAATAGGGCAATCTTCTGTATACCACCCCTACCTTGTCACAACATAACTGACTGGCTCAAATGCATTAAGAAGGAAAGAAATTCCACAAATTAACTTTTAACAAGGCACACCTGTTAATTTAAATGCATTCCGGGTGACTACCTCATGAAGCTGGTTGAGATAATTCCAACAGTGTGCAAATGCTACTTTGAAGAATGTCAAATATAAAATATATTTTGATTTGTTGAACACTTTTTTGGTTACAACATGATTCCAAATGTGTTAACTCATATTTTTTTATGTCTTCACTATTATTTTACAAGGTTGAAAATAGTACAAATAAAGAAAACCCCTTGAATGAGTAGGTGTGTCCAAACTTTTGACTGGTACTGTAAGTATTGACCCTTTACTCAGGACTTTGTTGAAGCACCTTTGGCAGCAATTATAGCCTCAGATATTCTTGGGTATGACACTACAAGCTTGGCACACCTGTATTTGGGGAGTTTCTCCCATTCTTCTTTGCAGAGCCTCTGAAAATCTGTCAGGTTGGAAGGGGAGCGTCGCTGCACAGCTATTTTCAGGCCTCTCCAGAGATGTTCGATCGGGTTCAAGTCCAGGCTCTGGTTGAGCCACTCAAGGACATTCAGACTTGTCCCTAAGCCACTCCTGTATTGTCTTGGCTGTGTGCTAATTTTCCTGTTAGAAGGTGAACCTTAGGTGAACCACCCCAGTCTGAGGTCCTGAGCGCTCTGGAGCAGATTTTCATCAAGGATCTCTCTGTACTTTGCTCCGTTCATCATTCCCTCGATCCGGACTAGTCTCCCAGTCCATGCCGCTGAAAAATAACCCCACTGCATTATTCTACCACCACCCTACTTCCCTGTAGGGATGGTGCCATGTTTCCTCCAGACTTGATGCATGGCATTCAGGCCAAAGAATTCAATATTGGTTTCATCAGACCAGAGAATCTTGTTTCTCATGGTCTGAGAGTCCTTTAGGTGCCTTTTGTCCAACCCCAAGCAGGCTGTCATGTGCCTTTTATCATTGGTGTAAAGTACTTAAGTAGTACTTTAAAGTATTATTTACTTATGTTTATTTTGTTTTTGTATCTGTCCTTTACTATTAACATTTTTGACAACTTTTATTTTTCCTTCACTGCATTCCTAAAGAATATTATGCACTTTTTACTACATACAATTTCTCTGACACCCAAAAGTACATTTTGAATGCTTAGCAGGACAGAAAATGGTCCAATCCTCTTATCTGGCAGACTCACTAAATGCAAATGCTTTGTTTGTAAATTATGTCTGAGTGTTGGATTGTGACCCTGGCGATCCATAAATAAATAAATAAAAAATAATTGTGCCTTCTGGTTTGGGTAATTTAAGGAATTGTAAATTATTCATACTTTTACTTTTAATACATTTTAGCAACTACATGTACTTTTGATACTTAAGTATATTTAAAACCAAATACTTTTAGACTTTTACTCAAGTAGTATTTTACTGGGTGACTTTCACTTTGACCATGAGTCATTTTCTATTAAGGTATCTTTACTTTAAGTTTGAAAATGTAGTAGTTTACCCACCACTGCCTTTCACTGAGGAGTGGCTTCATTCTGGCCACTCTACTATAATGGCCTAATTAGTGGAGTGCTACAGAGATGGTTGTCCTTCTGGAAGGTTCTCCCATCTCCACAGAGGAACTCAAATCATGTTAAGATGGCATCGGCGAGGATGACATTTAACATGCCCGTAACCAATTGTGCTATTTTGTTCATTTTTTTGCATTGTTTATCACTTATTTGTGTACTTATTTTGTACATAATGTTGCTGCTACCGTCTCTTATGACCGAAAATAACTTCTGGACATCAGAATGGGGATTACTCACCACAAACTGGAAGAAGCTTTTTCCTTTAACGAGTCCGATGAGAAAGATATACTGCTCTCCCGTGAACAGGCCCAGATCCCCGTCATTTGCGTGAAGAAAAGACGGAGGAAAAGAGGACGCAGATCGGGCTGCCTTTTGATAATCCGTAGGCGAGTGAGTAAACTTCCCTTGCCATCAATCCTACTTGCTAACATACAATCATTGGAAAATTCAATTGATGACCTACGATTATGATTATCCTACCAACGGGACATTAAGAACTGAAATATCTTATGTTTCACCGAGTAGTGGCTGAACGACAACACGGATAATATAAAGCTGGAGAGATTTTCAATGCACCGGCAGAACAAAGACAAGGGGTGGGGGTGTGTGTCTTTTTGTCAATAACAGCTGGTGTGCAATGTCTAATATTAAAGAAGTCTTGAGGTATTGCTCGCCTAAGGTATAGTACCTTATGATAAGCTGTAGACCACACTATCTACCAATAGAGTTCTCATCTATTTTTTTACAGCCATTTTAAAATATGACTGTAAACGTAACAAAATGTGAAAAAAATCAAGGGGTCTGGATACTTTCCGAATGCACAGTAAAGTTCAAAGTTCAGTTTTAATTTAGTGCCTTATTGCAAACAGGATGCATGTTTTGGAATAGTTTTAGTCTGTACAGGCTTCCTTCTTTCCACTCCTTCATTTAGTTTAGTATTGTGGAGTAACTACAATGTTGTTGATCCATTCTCAGTTTTCCCCTATCACAGACATTAAACTCTGTAACTGTTTTTAAGTCCCAATGTCTGCTTTTTTATTTTTACCCATCTAAAAATAGGTGCCCTTCTAAGCGAGGCATTTGTCTTTGTGGGTGAATCTGTGAAATTAACTGCTCGAATATAGGGAATTTATAGATAATTGTATGTGTAGGGTACAGAGATTAAGCAGTCATTCAAAATAAATGTTAAACACTATTATTGCACACAGAGTGAGTCCATGCAACGTATTATGTGACTTGTTAAGCACATTTTTACTCATGAATGTTATGCTTGACATAACAAGACACTTCAGCTTTTAATTTTCAATGAATTGCTACAATTTCTAAAAACATAATTCAAATTCATCTGGCCAATGGTTATTGTGTGTAGGCCAGCTGAATAAAATCTCGATTTAATCCATTGTAAATTCAGGCTGTAACACAACAAAATGTGGGGTGTGAATATTTCCTGAAGGCACTGTACGCATAGATGACATTGCATGTTCTGCAAAGAAGGCATATGCAGCTCAAGCATTTCCTTTGACATCGGTTTAATTTTGTGACAATGTAGATCAAGTGACATGAAATGGAAAGTGTTCCAACAGTGGTGGCAAGTGGGCTGAGAGTTGACAGTGTTGGGACGGCATTGAATACATTTTCCTTCACTTGAAAAGCTTCCATATGTTGATGTGAATAAATGGTGTGAAATTAGAAAAATAGAATTAAAGCAATGAGAGTGGCTGAGACAGAATCCAATACTTTTCTAATGCTGCCTGCCAGTGTTTTATTAAATTGCATGCATTGACTGTTAGATTTATTACTGACCCAAATCCCAACTTCCAAAAAAAGAAGCCTAAACATGCAATAACAATCCTTAATCAAAAATAATTAAATTATCCCAAAATGTAATTTATCAATGTAATTGTGTATGCCCAAATACTTTAAGCCTGTTGAAGGTTGTAACTGGAAATAACAACATTGGATCCTCAATATTGATCCTCAAGCTTAATAGCCAGTTAATAAGGCTGCTATGCAAAATGTCCCCGGTTCATGTCTGCTGGGGGTTAATGTGTTAACCATGTGGGCTATCTGAGATGTGTGGGATTATTCAGAAATTGTGTGAGGTTGCAAAATCTTTGATCCAGTAATCCAGATCAAATGTATCCCCTCACCACTTGAAATCAAATTTGAATGTATCTGATGATATCTGATGATACTGCATCTTGTGCAACAGCAAAGAACCTGTTTTATTAATGATCCCATGCTATGTAATTGAAATATTGCATTTCAACCAAATATTGCCTTTGGCTGAAATATTGCCACTCCTATGGGTGAACAGAATCTTAAAGCATGATCATTTTGATATTGATTTATATTATAAAAAATTGGCCCCTGAAGTCCATGCATGTCTGGAATCGTGCAGATGGATAATGTATGGGTCCCCATGAAAAATGGGGTTTGCTGGTCATTCAACACAATGTATGCATACATACCTTTCAATATAATTTAACTTGATGACAAATGATTCCTGTGATAGGAGAATGCAATGTTCCATATTGCAATTGCTCATTCCAAGGCGTGCATTTGCTGTATAATGCATTGTATGATCAAATACATGATGCTTAGTCTTGACATCCCCACCTGTTACAGCCCTAGCCTAGTCTACTGCATGCACTTCAGACATTGCAAAACGTCGCAAAACAGGAGGCACGATCAAACAATAAATCCCCCCCAATTGGGGGCAGCCAATCCACATCGTACTGTAGTTCACTTCAAAATGACAATAAAACCGTTAATTATTCTGAATATAGCGCATACACAATTTGAGTTCATTCAATTGGTTGGCACAATAGAGCACCACAGTCTTAGCAGGTGGACTGTCTTCGAATGGTGCTCTTATTACTACCTCACTGGATTCCATGCTTTTCAGATGCATAAAAAATTGCTTGTGCATTTGCATTTACTACCTTTAAATCCTTTGCAGATAAGCTACTATGGACGTCAGGGGCGTTACGTTATGCATCTATATGTATAGATACTATCTCCTATTGCAACAAAGTAAGTTGGTATGAATGTACATTACTTCATATTGGATTAATTGGTTGAGTATGCACCTGTTAAGTTGCGAAACAATTGAAAGAGTGACAGATAATATAAATGCATACCTGTAAGCTTCTGCATGTGTCCTTATCCGTTGGGTGACCGTTGGGTTGAGGTAGAAGTCGAAGCTTTTTTTTTATTGCAGGCTATAAGCTGCTCACGGTAACAACATATCACTATAGAGACATAACAACTGTCGCATATAGCCTACAACAAAACAAAACTACAAACACTATTGCAAACACGGGTCTAGTAGTTCCCAATAAGGATGCTTGATTGTCCGTAGATGCGTCTTGCGCAACTTGCGGTCCTCTTTCATATAGGGAGGTCCTCCTTGCTATAGAGAGGTCCTCCTTCCCTTTCTGTCGCTCGTTCGAAACACTGCAAGGCGAGTGGCGCCAATGCTTTCTTCCTCGTCTACGTTGGCACTTTTTTTGGTATGAGTGACAAAAAAAATATTAGGGTCCTTACGTCACATTTTCATTTTTTTCAGTGAAATGGGAGCGCCGACTTGACCACTAGGAGGGGTATAGCTTCTCTGTAGAGAATTAATGAGTGAACTCTGAGAAGACGCTCAGATTAACCAATTAAGATTGATTTTAGTATCCTGTTTAATCTTTAATGGTCTCTGTGTAATGTTTTACGACTGTAATTTAATTGAGCTGATATGAGAAATACATGGTGAACTGAGAGTGTGCCCAGATGGATCAATCCAGAACCAGCGGTGTCGTTTGACTTAGCAAACGGGATCGGAAGTTAAGCGAAGTCATCTGCAGAGAAGGAGGAGGGGGAGGGGGGAGGATTCAGAAGGGAGGAGAAGTCTAATAGCACGCATGCACGCACGCGCACACACACACACACACACACACACACACACACACACACACACACACACACACACACACACACACACACACACACACACACACACACACACACACACACACACACACAAACTCAGCAAAAAAGAAACGTCCCTTTTTCAGGACCCTGTCTTTCAAAGATAATTCGTAAAAATCAAAATAACTTCACAGATCTTCATTGTAAAGTGTTTAAACACTGTTTCCCATGCTTGTTCAATGAACCATAAACAATTAATGATCATGCACCTGTGGAATGGTCGTTAAGACACTAACAGTTTACAGACAGTAGTCAATTAAGGTCACAGTTATGAAACCTTAGGACACTGAAGAGGCCTTTCTACTGACTCTGAAAAACACCAAAAGAAAGATGCCCAGGGTCCCTGCTCATCTGTGTGAATGTGCCTTAGGCGTGCTGCAAGGAGGCATGAGGACTGCAGATGCGGCCAGGGCAATAAATTGTAACGTCTGTACTGTAGGACGCCTAAGACAGCGCTACCAGGAGACAGGATGGACAGCTGATCGTCCTCGCAGTGGCAGACCACGTGTAACAACACCTGCACAGGATCGGTACATCCGAACATCACACCTGCGGGACAGGTACAGGATGGCAACAACAACTGTCTGAGTTACACCAGGAACGCACAATCCCTCCATCAGTGCTCAGACTGTCCGCAATAGGCTGAGAGAGGCTGGACTGAGGGCTTGTAGGCCTGTTCTAAGGCAGGTCCTCACCAGACATCACCCGCAACAACGTTGCCTATGGGCACAAACCCACCGTCGCTGTCCAGACAGGGCTGGCAAAAAGTGCTCTTCACTGACGAATCACGGTTTGGTCTCACCAGGGGTGATGGTCGGATTTGTGTATATTGCCGAAGGAATGAGCGTTACACCTAGGCCTGTACTCTGGAGCGGGAGCGATTTGGAGGTGGAGGGTCTGTCATGGTCTGGGTCGGTGTGTCACAGCATCATCGGACTGAGACTGCAGGCAATCTCAATGCTGTGCATTACAGGGAAGACATCCTCCTCCCTCATGTGGCACCCTTCCTGCAGGCTCATCCTGACATGACCCTCCAGCATGACATTGCCACCAGCCATACTGCTCCTTCTGTGCGTGATTTCCTGCAAGACAGAAATGTCAGTGTTCTGACATGGCCAGCGAAGAGCCCGGATCTCAATCCCATTGAGCACGTCTTGGACCTGTTGGATCGGAGGGTGAGGGCTAGGGCCATTCCCCCCAGAAATGTCCGGGAACTTGCAGGTGCCTTGGTGGAAGAGTGTGGTAATTTCTCACAGCAAGAACTGGCAAATCTGGTGAAGTCCATGGGGAGGAGATGCACTGCAGTACTTAATGCAGCTGCTGGCCACACCAGATACTGACTGTTACTTTTGATTTTGACCCCCCCTTTGTTCAGAGACACATTATTCCATTTCTGTTAGTCACATTTCTGTGGAACTTGTTCAGTTTATGTCTCAGTTGTTGAATCTTGTTATGTTCATACAAATATTTACACATGTTGAGTTTGCTGAAAATAAACACAGTTGACAGTGAGAGGACGTTTATTTTTTTTAGTTTACATACACATACACACACAAACATCCCTCATAAACTTCAGGACTCCTTACCCTTTTCCAAGAGAAAATAATATAATTTATAAAGCTTTCCAGTACCATAATTAAGCCCTTTGGTCTATGTCTTACTCCATGGTCATTGTCTGAAAATCTAGGCAACTAACTGAATGAGTATGGCGAAATGCAGCACTGCAGAGTGATTTTGCCCTTAAAATGCTTTTCATTCTCAATACTGTGTGTACTGCATTAATATAATTGATTATTTAGAGTAATTCAGTGTCTCTTCCCTTTTCCCTGTGACAGGGTGATAGGGGAAATCATTAATATAGCATTAAGCAAGAATCTGTGAACTCCTAACTGCCCAGGGACACAGCACAGCACACTGTTGGCAGTTGGCTGCTGCATTTACACTTCACCCAAAGGTTGAAATGGCTTCACTCGCTGTCATTAAATTTCCATCCCCTATTAACTATTGATTATCACCAACAGCATTTTAGACCTGAATGGGAATAATACACTATTTGGACATGAGAAACATTGTTGAATATTGAGTTGATGTTTTGGGTTAAGCCAAGTTCATCTAAATGTTTTATTATTTAAAACAGTTTGCCTACTTTTTGTAGCTTAAAGGTACAGTGTATCATTTGACAGAAAGCAATATTATTTCATAGGAAACTATGGTTTTAGACTAGGGTATTGACAGACAGAAGATTTGTGATGTGATTTGTGACCAACCACAAAAACAAGATACAACTGATGCAATAAATAGCACACAACAGTCATACAAACATATCGATCAACAGAGTTTTCACCAGCGAGACTACAGAGTACTCTATCAAGGTTTGCATATCTAAACATGCTCCAAACTTAACTATAACTGCATTAGACTTTGTATGGTATGATCAGGATAACTATTGTGACAAACTCTAGCCGGGGTATAACAGTCTTGTAAATTCCATATCCTGAATACTGTCATGCAACTCTGTACAATTTCCCCCATAGGAATGATAGATATAAATAGGGTTAGTTCCTAGAAAAAGGTTATTTTGACAAAAAATAACATAGACTTTAGTGTACAATAAATTGTTGAAAAAGAATCTAGCAAAGTGGAAAGGTATTTGTGGACTCAATTACCATACCATATCTGAATTCTGTCTCACTCTTCATGTGAATGACAAAGATACACTGTACAGAGGGTATCATAGATATTCCCCTCCCTTGGATTTCTTCACATTTAATTGTGTTACAAAGTGGGACTAAAATAGGCTTAATTATACTTTTTTTGTCAATGATCTCAGTAATGTCAAAGTGGGAAAAAAATATACAATTTTAACAAAATTAATGAAGTATTCACCCCCCACCCTGTGATTTCAGCTGTGAGTCTTCTTGGGTTAATCTTTGCCAATGTCAAGCACACCCATATCAATCAATTTTCGATCAAATGTATTTATAAAGCCTGTTTTACATCAGCAGATGTCACAGAGTTCTTATTAAGAAACCCAGCCTAAAACCAGAAACCCAGCCTAAAAACAGAAACCCAGCCTAAAACCAGAAACCCAGCCTAAAACCAGAAACCCAGCCTAAAACCAGAAACCCAGCCTAAAAACAGAAACCCAGCCTAAAACCAGAAACCCAGCCTAAAACCAGAAACCCAGCCTAAAAACAGAAACCCAGCCTAAAAACAGCAAGCAATGCAGATGTAGAGGCACGGGGGCTAGGAAAAACTCCCTAGAAAGGCAGGAACCCAGAAAGAAAAGAGGAACCAGGCTATGAGGGGTTGCCAGTCCTTTTCTGGATGTGCCGGGTGGAGATTGTAAGAGTACATGGCCATTAAGGCCCATAACATGATGCAGCCACCACCATGCTTGAAAATAAGGAGGCAGTTACTCATTGATGTGTTGTGTTGGATTTGCCCCATACATAAGGCTTTGCATTTAGGCCAAAAAGTGTGTGTTTCCTTGCAGCATAACTTTAGTGCCTTGTTGCATACAGGATGCATGTTTTGGAATATATTTTATTCTGTATATTTCTATTCTTCTTTTCACTCATTCAGGTCATTATTGTAGCATAACTACAATGTTGTTGATCCATCCTCAGTTTTCTCCCATCACAGCCATTGAACTCTGTAGCTGTTTTAAAATCACCATTGGCCTCATTGTGTCATCCCTCAGCAGTTTCCTCCCTGTCCTGCATTTCAGTTCAGAAGGACAACTGTAGCTGTGTTGTGTCTGGGTGGTTTAATACATCATCCACAGCATAATTATTAATAGGACCTTTCTTTAAAGAGATAGTCAATGTCTGATTTGTTATTGTTACCCATCTACCAATCACTTCCCTTCTTTTTTTGTTGTTGTTGACTTTTAACCCTTTAAGAGGCTTTCGAAAAGCTCCCTGGTCTTTGTAGTTGAATCTGTGCTTGAAATTCAAAACTTGACTGAGGGATCTTACAGATGTTGTATGTATTGGGGACAGAGGAAGGGTTAGTCATTCAAGTCAACAGCTATTATTTCACACAGAGTCCATGTGTAACTTACTATGTGATTTGTTAAGTCACATGTTTACTCCTAAACTAATTTAGGCTTGCCTAAACAAAAGGGTGAATACTTATGCAACTAAACTATTTGTTATTACATTTTTATTAACTTGTAAACGTTCGTATAATTGTCTTTTCACCTTTATGGAGTATTTTGTTGTTTAGATCAATTACAAAAAAGTCACAATAAAATCCATTCAAAATCCCACTTTGTAACACAACAAAATGTGAAAAAAATCCAAAGGGGGTGAATACATTTGATACCCACTGTATCAAAACAAGAATTATTCAAATTCAGGGTAACCTAACCTCAAGTGTGTGAACTGTTTAATTTTGCTGCACAATAAAAAAATAGAAAATACCCATTTGTATTCACAAAAGGCTCAATTTATTTAAAATATATTATGTACGTTGTCATAAATATAATAAATTGGAATAGCTCATCAACAAAACTAAGGGTAGACCCTAATTAAAAACACAAGCATAAAAATAACTTTGTTACAATATTGTGCTGCATCAATCACACACACTGAGAGTAGAGTAGAATATGAATTGGACTGTAGAGTTCTGTTCACTTGGACTTCAGTTCTGAGAAAACCAAGTCACAAAAACAGCACTATAGGAGTTAGTTAGGACAGTCCAACTCTACAGGATTCTTGTGTATTGTCAAAGCCACAAGAATCCAATATGGCTTCCCGGTAATCCTTTCAGCACTGCATATGCAACAACAACACTACAGAACACCCAAGCCTGTTGCCACTGATGAGAGCCTATTGGAGGAGATGAGGAAATATGACAGCGGAATAGAGTGGAACAACCCTTGTTACAGTAAACATCACAGTAATAACTACTTTATAAAACAAGTAACCCTACCAACGGTATGCAGCTGCTACAGCGTCAATTCCTGTTTGAAACTGGACTTTTCCTAAGAACATCATTGGTCAACTACTTACATTGATACCAAACAAAGTACAGTACATTCTATCTGAGAAAATTGTTATATTGGAAGTATCAGCTGTTTCTGTGCATCACATACTGTAAGCCTGATAAATGTCTGTGTATTCTTATGTATGTTCAGATACACTAGGAGGTATTTAGCTTCACTTACAGTTGCAAACAATTATACTGATACACTAAAGTAGCTGAATGTCAGGTTTCATTATCAGAAGAGATATCCTTAATCATAGTCAATATAGCTTAATCAAGCTTTGCAACAGGGAAGTGTAATGCAGTACTGACCCTAAACACATTTTTGGATGGGGGATTCAATTCTTATCCTATTAAGTCAATATGGGGCAAATTTCTGGCGGTCAGATTTTTTCATGCCAGCAGTAGGTACTTTAGTGCTGTAAGGGGATAGACCTTGTGGAAGGCCTGAGGCAGCTGCTGGGTGCATAGCCAGCATAGGGAGCGTTTTCATGCCAAGTAGACTGGAAACGGGGACAGCATAGTGCTGGGTGGGGATAGACTGTAAGGTGGAGGGGGAGTGCATGTTCATGGTGCCAGGGACTTGGGTAGTGGCAGCCATGACAGCCATAGAGGTTGGTGTGGAGACAGTGGGAACAGACTGAGAGAAGCTCATGTTGTTGAGGTCAACAGGTGATGCAGAGGAAGCAGCATGCATGGTGTATTTAGCCATCTCTAAGCTGTAAACAGATACAGGGAAGGTAGTCATTTTTAGGAGAGGATCGGGTGGGGAGAAAATGGGTAGGATTCAGCAAAGGTGTTGAAGAGAGGCATATCCAAAGAAAGGAGGAAAGAGAATGGGCAAAGCATTGGAGGAGAGTGAAAAATAGGGAAACAAATTATTAAATGAAGAATGTTATGTGTTAAAAGCAGAATTAATAAGACAAAAGGGTTTTCATGCTTTTGTGAGTATGGATCAGTTGATTGTACGTAGACCCCAAGGCACTAAGATTAGATGTAAAACAAAACAATGTCCTCCTTTCATCATGTCAACATTGTTTGTTAGACTATCTTGTCTGTTATTTGATTATCTTGTCTGTTAGACTATCTTGTCTGTTGTTTGATTATCTTGTCTGTTAGACTATCTTGTCTGTTGTTTGATTATCTTGTCTGTTAGACTATCTTGTCTGTTGTTTGATTATCTTGTCTGTTAGACTATCTTGTCTGTTGTTTGATTATCTTGTCTGTTAGACTATCTTGTCTGTTGTTTTATTATCTTGTCTGTTAGACTATCTTGTCTGTTGTTTGATTATATCTTCTGTTGTTTGACTATCTCGTCTGTTGTTTGACTATCTTGTCTGTCGTTTGACTATCTTGTCTGTCGTTTGACTATCTTGTCTGTCGTTTGACTATCTTGTCGTTGTTTGACTATCTTGTCTGTTTTTCTCCTCTATTGTCAGCTGTATCTTGTCAGTTGTCTGTCATGTAGTGCATTATTGGTCACAACTCCCAACTGACCTGTTAGAGGTAGTGAAGCAGTCTTACCTGGCATTGATGAGGTAGTGTGCCACATTGATGCTGGTCGGAGAGCCTATGATCGTGACTTGGCGCATGGGCGATCCGTCCGTGGCACTGGCTATCTTAATGTGAGCTCCTGACACCTGGCGAATCTCATTGACCTTGCTGCCGTGTCTGCCAATTATGGAGCCAATAAGCTGAGGGAAAGATTGGAAAGTGAAAATGAAAAGATGTGTCATGCATGTTGCTCGTGCATTATCAGTCCAATTAAAATATCTGCATCCTCCATAATGTTATCTCCCCAATTGGAATATCTGACATTTTCCTTGCCAATTTGGACAACTGACTGTTTTATTTCTCTCAGTTTGGAAACATGTCTACCTAAAAGATAAGAATAGAACATAATGTAGAGAGATAGCATTCAGTTGGCCTACATTTCGGGAAAACAACCATTTCAACTGTCATTCTCATTTTAGAGCAGCGAAACTGGTGCCTAAAAGAATGTGATCTATATGACGTACATTGTATGATGCTGATGAGACTGAGCAAAACTTACTTCATTGGGTATTGCCAGCTCCTGAGAACTGGTGGGGACAGAGGCACCCATTCCTGCAGAGTAGGACATAGCATGGTAACGACAGCGCTACATCGTTTCCATATGCACTGAATATAATGGCATTGTATGCTATGTCTGATGTCTGAGACATCACATTCATGAACTATTTGACAACTGTCAACAATTCAGGTCATATTGCATGCACATCTAACATGAAACTATAACATGATACCACAAAAAAAGAGCAAAGTTCCTTAATACATTAGTAATAGACCTTAGCATTACAATCAGGGAATTTTTCATTTCGAAGTGCATCGTTTTTTTGTTGTTGCAATACCCTGTCAGGCAATAATTCTCCCTGTTTGAATGTTGTGTTAGTTCAATTTGCTTGCTTGTTTGTTGTGGGGTAGAATACGCGGGATGGTATAGGTCAGGATTGGTATGGAGGGTGTAAGAAACAGAGGAGAATCATTGCCAAGGTCAAGGAGAGGGGTCTGTAACTTGTAGGCTACCACTCCATATAGAAAGGGCTCCATCTTTTCAGACATACAGTAGATGTTAACCATGTCAAATAATGGAAAGAAGATGTGCTCCTTCCAGAAGCAGAAGAGGGTTTTTTGATTGGTGTGATGAGCACAGCAGGACAGAGAGTGGAAGAAAGAGGACAAAGAGAGAGGGATAGATGGACTTCCCCAGGGAGCCTTGGGTACGTACCAGGGAAGGTAGGGTTGCTCTGCCCAAGGGAAGGGAGGGGGATATGCTGCATAGCCAACTGGTGAAGCTTGGTCAACTGCAGGGTAGGAAGGAAGTTAGAACTAACCAATCAAACTGGATTATTTCAGAGGAGATGACAGCTATAGCTACGATACAGAACCAATCTGAAGTTCAAACACAGAGTTCAAAGTGTGTGCTAATTTGGTGAAGAATTTGACGAGGTTCATCAGAATCCTGCTGGCTTGTCATGGAAGTGATTTGATTTGTCATTATTACATGTGGTATTTCTATGAGTAAGAAGGGCCAAGCCATTATTAGTTTTGCTTTATGGTCCCTGTCTTTGCTGACACTCTTTTGAAACAAAGCACGCTGCTATGTTAGTGTTAGTAAAGACTACAGTACAGGAAAGTGCTAGTGTTTCATCCTTGCTAGTGGGTGCCCTGAGGGCATAGTGTTGGCTTGGTAGGCGGTGGTGGTGGTGGTGGGCAGGAGTGGGTCATTGGGGTGGGTGTTACTGGATAAGACAAATACACTTACATCTTGATGTGGAAAAGCATACTGTCCTTGAATTGTGAAGGCCTGAAAAAAATGGGATACAATATTGATTGGGTTACTATAACTGTTTGAACATTTTTACTCTTGTCCCTTTTTGATTCTTTTCAAAAGAGTTGCAACACGTGAGAATTGAATGTAGCTTCTATGCTGCTTTATTCACATCCCCGAAATCTGTAAGACCTTTAAAAAATGTCCCATGCTTTTATCTACTACCTCCATGGTTCGATCCACCTAATTTAATCTAAAAGAAAATCAATTCGTTTTTTTTTTTTTTTAAATGTGAAAGGTCACAATGGATTTTGCTACATGTAAGACGAGAGCGCATAATGCACAATATTACATGACAAAGTTAGAGGTTTAAGCGTCATATTTGTCTAGCATTGATGCACATCAGTACGTTGCCGTTATTTGTAAAGGGAAGATGGGCTTACTAAAAGCTGTGTACTTCCATGACAGATCTGACCAGAGGCAATAGATGTTTCAGTCAACTGGCTGTAGCAGCAATTTCTCATCATCTGGCCACTCACAATCTACAAATAGTGGTGAGATGTCTTTATATGCAGATTCTTCCCTCTAGTGGTGAAAGATACCCTGGTTGATGTTTGGCTTCTGCATTGTGTTTCAATTACATTTCATAACTTGATTACTCTGAATTGAAAAAGGCCAGGAAAATGCAGAATCTGCATTTTAATTGGAAAAACAGGAAATGCAATGAATTTCCATGTAATTCCAAGAATGAGGGCCTCCCAAGTGCCGCAGTGGTCTAAGACACTGAGTCGCAGTGCTAGCTGTTCCTCTAGAGGTTCTGGGTTCGAGTCCAGGCGACCTCCCAGCGTTGTTAGGGCCTTGTCCCATTGCGCATTAGCGACTCCTGTGGTGGGCCTGGCGCAGTGCACGCTGACATGATCGACCAGGTGTACGGTGTTTCCTCTGACACATTGGTGCTTCTGGGTTAAGTGGGCATTATGCCAAGAAGCAGTGCTTGGGTTGTGTTTCGGAGGATGCATGGCTCTCGACCTTCGCCTCTCCTGAGTCTGTACGGGAGTTGCAGCGATGTGACAAGACTGTAACTACCAATTGGATACCATGAAAAAGGGGGTAAAAAAATGTGCAAATTTTTTTTTGTAATTTGTGGAATGATTGTTTGCATTTTTACCAGAGATCATTCACATATTTAATTACAAGCAGGAATGTTAATTAATGTACAATAACAGCATTATGTGGCTAGTAGCTGTCCTTCCAGCCTTCCACAGAGTTAGATGACCAAATGTGAATTCATTTATCGTCATATAACAGGTTAATTTTCAAGGAATTCATGAGCATGGACACTTACATTAACATGTCTAATGGAAGTGACCTATCCTCATAACTATACAGAATGCCTTGAACATGGTGGCTTTTTTAGCAAGGTGATCGACAATGTCCTGAACATAACGTCATCACCCTCGTCATTTAGCAGACACTCTTAGTCAGAGCGACTTACAAGTTAGTGCAATCATCTTACGATAGCTAAGTGAGACAACCACATATATCACTCATACTGTAGTAAGTACATTTTTCCTCAACAAAGTAGCTATCAGCAAAGTCAAGTGCGAGTGTTAGTTCACGAAAGGCAAAAAAATAGGAGGGGTGCGATGGGGGGTGCTGTGGTATTATTTAAGATACTCTTTGAAGAGGTAGGGTTTCAGATGTTTTTGGAAGATGGGCAGGTCCTAGCTTTAGGGGGAAGCTGGTTCCACCATTGGGGTGCAAGGACAGAGAAGGACACTTGCCATCACTTGCAAATCATTAGTGCCAAAGGGCTGATGTGTGTGTTTTTTTTTTTACCTTACTGTTTTGTATTAAAGTGTCACTTTTGTATATGCAAAAATGGTACTCACTTGTGAGGCATGTTGTTGTTGTTGTTGAAATACTGGATGGCCAGCTCCAGGCATGGTCTTGGGGCGATATGGGATTGTTGCTCCTTTGGGCGGTGACTGAAGACACGAACAAACAACAAACAGCAATGGCTGATTGGACAAACACATCACTATCAACAACAGGTTTCATTTTTTTATTTAACCTTTATTTAATTAGGCAAGTCAGTTAAGAGCAAATTCTTATTTACAATGACGGCCTACCCGGGCCAAACCCTCCCCTAACCCGGACGACACTGAGCCAATTGTGCGCCACCCTATGGGGCAGGTAGTGAGATTGCATTGTTTCTTAGATTACTTTGATATCAATTGGTCTGATATGTCTGTAGCCTCCATTATTATGGTGTGAACCTGAGTTAAATACCATAATTATGGAGCCTATAGCCATTTCAGGTCTGACCAAACAGCTAATTGGATGCTATAATAATACTGTATGTTAATTGTATTGGCATGATTACCTCCAGCATTACAGAGCAGATGTGTCTGACACACTGCGTGATGGCCTGAGGAGTGCCTGAGATAGTGACAGCTCTCTCAGTGGATTCCGGCAGCATGTCCCCTGCCACCTGCACCTGAGCACCTGTGGTCTGGACATAACATACAATAGGAGTCAATTACAGAGATAGGGAATTACTTGTCAAAAGATTACATAGGCCATTAGATCATATATTATTAACATATTACATATATATTGTATAATTGTACAATGTCTGATATTTATATTTGACATGCACAATGTTCATGTTGTACAAATTAGTCTCTTGTGACAGACTGCTGGACAGCGCACACAAGATTTGGTTCTGTGTTCCAAGATTATGTCAACATAAATATTTGACATTGTCACGAATATTACCGATGTTGACTCCCCTTCTGGTTCAGGTGGCGCTCGGCGGTCGTCGTCGCCGATCTACTAGCTGCCACCGATCCTTTGTTCTGTGTTCGTTTGTTTTTGTCTAATTGGTTTCACCTGTTCCTTGTTTGGTTGTTAGGGTGGGGTTATTTAAGTTTGTTTAGCCCGCTTCTGTTTGTGCAGGCTTGTTCTAATGTAATTGTGAGAGGTGTTAGTATTTGTGTTGGGTTTTTTCGCTGTCCTAGTATTTTACCAAAAGGGTACTATTTGTTTTATAGTTTTGCCTGTGTTGGGTAAATACTATTTAGATCTTTTGATTTTGGACATTAAAGCGTGTTTTTTCCCGCATCCTGTGCTCTCTGCACCTGACTCCACACACACTCACTCATTGAGCGTTACAGACATCTAATTATTCGGAAAGTGCAATCCTGCTCATTGTTCATTTACTGTGTTTACAATGAAGATTCAGCACCCCATTCCGTCGATGAATACATTATTTTGAGTGAGCACATTGTTTGGTACTCCACACTTATCAGTCTCCCTGAATAGTGTTATGTGGTGCTGTTGCGTCATTGTAATTAATACACCTGAGGCTGTTTCATTGGGTGATTGAAAGGTTAGGATGGGATCACCAGATATGTGCTGTATAAACAACTCCTAAAGTCATGAGTTGGCTATACAGCTCAAACAGATCTGGGAGCAGTCTAAATCAAATGAGCCCCCGGTGGACAAATGTAAATGAGAGATGCTTGAGGCCTAGCTTCTTTTACCTCTCGGATCTCCTTGATCTTGGAGCCTCCTTTGCCTATCAAGGAGCCACATTGACTGCCTGGGAACACAAGGCGGAGTGTCACTGGAGGATGGCTTGTTACAGTGCTGTTTGTCATTGCAGCTGTAATGTCCTGTAATAGAGGTTTAGAGAACAGTTAAGGTTATCAAAAAATAAGGGTCTGATCTCAGAAATTATATCATGAGCTTTTGTACTGTATCATTCAATGGAAGACTTGAGTAACATGGTACCAGAGTATTTTGTTACCTCCTCAAACTTCTCAGCGATCATCGAGAAAGCTCTGAAGATGCCCTCTGTTGGTCCTGTGATGGTAACAATCCTCTCTGGAGAAGATCCCTCTGAAATGTTGATGCGAGCGCCACTCTGGAAACACTCACAGAGTTTTAGGTGAGTCGTGTAAAACATACACTGTATTCCAGAAAGCAAGGCATACACTGTATTCCAGAAAGCAAGGCATACACTGTATTCCAGAAAGCAAGGCATACACTGTATTCCAGAAAGCAAGGCATACACTGTATTCCAGAAAGCAAGGCCATACACTGTATTCCAGAAAGCAAGGCATACACTGTATTCCAGAAAGCAAGGCATATACTGTATTCCAGAAAGCAAGGCATACACTGTATTCCAGAAAGCAAGGCATACACTGTATTCCAGAAAGCAAGGCATACACTGTATTCCAATTCTATTGACATTTTATTTCCTTTCTATTAATAACAGTTGAAAGGATAAGACTTACCTCCTCTCTCATCTTTTTGACGGTTTCCCCTTTCTTTCCAATTATGCTGCCCACTTCCTGTTAATGAGACACCCAAAAATGTAGCATCAACTTTTCTAAGCCTTAAATCAATAACAATCATAAAAAATTATGTGATCTGACAATCAGAATAATGTAAAAGAAGAGGGATATGTTGTAATGATGAAACGTGCGTTTACCTTCCCATGCATGAGAAGCCGAAACGTGAGGGTAACATTCAGCCCCCCTGAGGCCCCATCTTCCTTGTCAGACATATTCACACTTATCAACGGACAAGACACTCATACAACACTCTGTAGACAAAAACAGGGACCCAATTCACATGAAACTGGCATAGTCAATAGATTTTGTTCAGTCGGTCATAACATGAGATAAGAATTCAAAAGCCCTGCACGACCCTTGAAATGTATCCAATATAACAGGCAGTCAATAAAACTCTAATGGAAAGGCTTTCCCAGAATTAATCAGACAATTCATTTGTCATTTTACAATGAAGGAGTTGTCCCTATAATGCCGTTGTCTTTGATTTTGACGTCAAGTTTTTCACCACATATGAACTCAAAAGTGAAATCCAAGCCTCCAGAATGAAATGTGCCCACATACCGGTAAGTATGCACGGTAACATATTTCTTTATCATTAGCCCGATGATGCAAGGCTGATCATTATCCTGTTTCAGAGGTTGATAGTTGCTACTAGGTAAAATGAGCTTTGCCCCTGGTGTGATGCTCACATGGGACTCCCTCATTAGTTCCAGCTAAACAGAACATATGTGACTCTTCTTTCATTATACAAAAAGGAACTGCTTGAGTCCTACAGGGCAGAAGATCAAGTGATGTCTGTGTGACTGTCTCTAACATGACCCTGCCAATATCACACTCTGGGAGAACAATGTCCCACTGTTTGCATGTAACATTCATCCTATACCCAAAACCACAGAGGAATGTCTCTGAATATAACACAGACATAAGTAGGACACTCAACATGGACATACATGCTACTTGGTGAAGGTGAATGCAGTGGTCTAAGGCACTGCATCTCAGTACTAGAGGCATCACGACAGACACCCTGGTTCGAATCCAGGCTGTATTACAACCGGCCCATGATTGGGATTCCCATAGGGCGGCGCACAATTGGCCCAGCATCGTCCCGGTTTAGCCAGTGTAGGCAGTCAATGTAAATAAGAATTTGTTCTTAACTGAACAGAATAATTTTTTCCACCAACCAAAATTATTTCAAATATTTCCCAAGGCTACAACAATGCTCTAAATATAACTGTATTTGTCACTTATGTATCTTACAAAGTGTGGCATGACTCATGCATGATGTTTGACCCCACTCAGATACTTACATAGTTTAATAGGATCTCTACGCATACACCAATTGATGAAGACACAGCTTTGCCGCCATGCCACACCTAAAAGCAACAAGGATTACACACAAGGATGATCATGAGTAAAATAATGTTTGAGTTTGACAATAACATCCCACTGGGCACAGAGGTCAGTTTAACATCTAGTTTGGATTTATATTTGGTTGAGTTGTCAACTAATGTGAATTCAACGTGGAATCAACAAAAAAATGGAATTGTCATTGGAATTAGGTTAAAGGTTGGGTGAAAAAATATGAAATTCCCTTACGTTGATGACTTTTTGCAAATCAATCAGTTTCCACATTGATTCAACGACATCACATACATTTTTGGAGTTGAAATTACATGGAAACCACGTTGATTCAACCAATTTTGCCCAGTGGGATAAAATCACATTCACACAGCATATATTTGTTTCATTACAATTGCTTCAATATTCATAATAATTATCCAATAAAATGTGGGTTTTCTTAAGGGTCATCAACTTCCTGCTTGTGAACAAGGACAATTGGAGAGCGAGGTCAAGCCTGGGTCAATTCCCAGCAAGCAATGCAAAAATCTACACACATTCCATTGTTGCAAATACCAGACAAGGGCCATTTCAAAAATAATATACTATCGTTGCAAATAACAATATTAGGAATCCAAAAAGTTTTTGAGCAGCCAGCAGGGTACGGTGCCTTCGGAAAGTATTCAGGTCCTTGACTTGTTCCACATTTTGTTAAATTACAGCCTTATACTAAAATGTATTCACTTGTACTTTCCCCTCATCAATCTGCACACAATACCCAATAATAACAAAGCAAAAACTGGTTTATAGAAATGTTTGCTAATTTATAAAAAAAAAAAAACTGAAATATCACATTTACGTATGTATTCAGACCCTTTACTCAGTACTTTGTTGAAGCAACTATGGCAGCAGTTAAAGCCTTGAGTCTTCTTGGGTATGACGCTACAAGCTTGGCACACCTGTATTTGGGTGTTTCTCCCATTTTTCTATTGTGATCCTCTCAAGCTCTGTCAGATTGGATAGGGAATGTTGCTGCACAGCTATTTTTGGGTCTCTCCAGAGATGTTTGATCGGGTTCAAGTCCGGGCTCTGGCTGGGCCACTCAAGGACATTCAGAGACTTGTCCCGAAGCCACTCCTGCATTGTCTTGACTGTGTGCTTAGGGTTGTTATCCTATTGGAAGGTGAACCTTCACCACAGTCTGAGGTCCTGAGCACTCTGGAGCAGGTTTTCATCAAGGATCTTCCTGTACTTTGCTCCGTTCATCTTTGCCTCGATCCTGACTCGTCTCCCAGTCCCTGCCGCTGAAAAAAGAAAAACATCCCCACAGCAGGATGCTGCCACCATCATCCTTTACGGTAGGGAGGGTGCCAGGTTTCCGCCAAATAGTTCAATCTTGGTTTTATCAGACCAGAGAATCTTGCTTCTCATGGTCTGAGAGTCTTTAGGTGACTTTTGGCAAACTCCAAGCGGGCTGTCATGTGCCTTTTACTGAAGAGTGGCTTTCGTCTGGCCACTCTACCATAAAGGCCTAATTGGTGGAGTGCTGCAGAGATCGCTGTCCTTCTGGAAGGTTCTCCCATCTCCATAGAGGAACTCTAGAGCTCTGTCAGAGTGACCATCAGGTTCTTCATCACCTCCCTGACCAAGGCCCTTCTCCCCCGATTGCTTAGTTTGGCCGGGCAGCCAGCTCCAGGAAGAGTCTTGGTGGTTCCAAACTTCTTCCATTAAAGAATGATGGAGGCCACTGTGTTCTTGGGGACCTTCAATGCTGCAGAAATATTTTGCTACCTTTCCCGAGATCTGTGCCTCGACACAATCCTGTCTCGAAGCTCTACAGACAATTCATTCGACCTCATGGCTTGCTCTGACATGTGCTGTCAACTGTGGGACCTTATATAGACAGGTGTGTGCCTCCAAATCATGTCCAATCAATTTACCACAGGTGGACTCCGATCAAGTTGTAGAAGCATCTCAAGTATGATCAATGGAAACAGGATGGACCTGAGTTCAATTTCGAGTCTCTTAGCAAAGGGTCTGAATACTTATGTAAATAAGGTATTTCTGTTTTTTATTTTTTATACATTTGCAAAAATGTCTAAAAACCTGTTTTCGCTTTGTCACTATGCGGTATTGTGTGTAGATTGCTGAGGAAATTGTTTTATTTAATCCCTTTAGAATAAGGCTGTAACGTGTCAAATGTGGAAAAAGTCAAGGGGTCTGAATACCTTCCGAATGCACTGTATATATGGCCTAACAAGAGTGATTCCCTTCTCTGTGTCATTTTAAGGTACTGTAAACACATCCAACAAACAGCAACAGCAACATCCCAGCCTAATCCTATAGGCCAGGATTTGTTTGGTTAATGCTTAAGACCCTCCTGACCCATTTCTTTCACCTCTAGCATGTCAGCACCCACTCAATACTTTAGAACAAAACACTGATACAAAACAGCAGCCATAAACATGATTTACAGATTATCTCATATTTCAATCATTCATGCTTTTCCCAAACAAAAACAAACAAACATGTGCAGTGACAACGGGTTTTAATAACTATTCCATCTTTGTGAGCAAAATTCAATTACGCTTCAGTGTTCACATGTACTCTTGACTAACTCTTATCTTGAGAACAAAATCGATATTGAATTTGATCTTTGATACTCATGAAATAGTCATTTCTGGAAGATATTTATCATAAGAAAAATGACTTTGTTCAGAGACTGTGTTGTGGCCCGCGCCCTAATTGTGCGTTATAGGACCTAAATACTGTTCTGTAACATTGGAGTATATTAAAACCTTCCCCTAACCCGGACGATGTTGGGCCAAGTGTGCGCCATCCCATGGGTGTCCCGGACGTGTACTCAAAGCATGCGTGGACCAACTGTCAAGTGGTTTCACTGACATTTTCAACCTCTCCCTGACCGAGTCTGTAATACCAACATGTTTCAAGCAGACCACCAATAGTCCCTGTGCCCAAGAACACAAAGGCAACCTGCCTAAATGTCTACAGACCCGTAGCACTCACGTCCGTAGCCATGAAGTGCTTTGAAAGGTTGGTAATGGTTCACATCAACACCATTATCCCAGTAACCCTAGACCCACTCCAATCTGCATCGCCCAAACAGATCCACAGATGACGCAATCTCTATTGCACTTCACACTGCCCGTTCCCACCTGGACAAAAGGAACACTTATGTAAGAATGCTATTCATAGCGTTCAACACCATAGTACCGTCAAAGCTCGTCACTAAGCTAAGGATCCTGGGACTAAACCCCTCCCTCTGTAACTGGATCCTGGATTTCCTGATGGGCCACCCCAGGTGGTGAGGGTAGGTAGCAACACATCTTCTACTCTGATCCTCAACACTGGAGCTCCCCAGGGGTACGTGCTCAGTCCCCTCCTGTACTGCCTGTTCACCGACGGCTGTATGGCCAGGCACAACTCCAACACCATCATTAAGTTTGCAGACGACACAACAGTGGTAGGCCTGACCACCAACAACGACAAGACAGCCTATAGGGAGGAAGTCAGAGACCTGGCCGAGTGGTGCCAGAATAACAACCTATCCCTCAACGTAACCAAGACTAAGGAGATGATTGTGGACTACAGGAAATGGAGAACCGAGCACGCCCCAATTCTCATCGACGGGCCTGTAGTGGAGCAGGTTGAGAGCTTAAAGTTCATTGGTGTCCACATCAACAACAAACTAGAATGGTCCAAACACACCAAGACAGTCGTGAAGAGGGCATGACGAAGCCTATTCCCCCTCGAAACTAAAAAGATTCTGCATGGGTCCTGAGATCCTCAAAAAGTTCTACAGCTGCAACATCGAGAGCATCCTGAGTGGTTGCATCACTGCCTGGTACGGCAATTGCTCGGCCTCTGCAAGGCACTACAGAGGGTAGTGCGTACGGCCCAGTACATCACTGGGGCTAAGCTGCCTGCCATCCAGGACCTCTACACCAGGCGGTGTCAGAGGCCTAAAAATTGTCAAAGTCCCCAGCCACAGACTGTTCTCTCTTCTACCGCATGGCAAGCGGTACCGGAGTGACAAGTTTAGGACAAAAGGCTTTATACCAGTTTATACCCCCATGCCATAAGACTCCTGAACAGGTAATCAAATGGCTACCCGGATTATTTGCATTGTGTGCTCCCCCCATCCCCTCTTTTACACTGCTGCTACTCTCTGTTTATCATATATGGGGCGGCAGGGTAGCCTAGTGGTTAGAGCGTTGGACTAGTAACCAGTAAGTTGCAAGTTCAAATCCCTGAGCTGACAAGGTACAAATCTGTCGTTCTGCCCCTGAACAGGCAGTTAACCCACTGTTCCTAGGCCGTCATTAAAAATAAGAATTTGTTCTTAACTGACTTGCCTAGTAAAATAAATACATAAATAAATAAAAATATGCATAGTCACTTTAACTATATACATACTACCTCAACTGGGCTGACCAACCAGTGCTCCTGTACATTGGCTAACCAGGCTATCTGCATTGTGTCCGTCCCACCAACCCCTCTTTTACACCACTGCTACTCTTTGTTCATCATATAAGCATAGTCACTTTAACCATATCTACATGTACATATTACCTCAATCAGTCTGAATTAACCGGTGTCTATATGTAGCCTCGCTACTTTTAAAGCCTTGCTACTGTATATAGCCTGTCTTTTTACTGTTGTTTTATTTCTTTACCTACCTACTGTTCACCTAATACCTTTTTTGCACTATTGGTTAGAGCCTGTAAGTAAGCATTTCACTGTAAGGTTGTATTCGGCGTACGTGACAAATGAACATTGATTTGATTTGAACTGCTCAGCATCTGACCGTAAGGCGCTACAGAGGGTAGTGCGAACGGCCCAGTACATCACTGGGGCCAAGCTTCCTGCCATCCAAGACCTTTAAAATAGGCGGTGTCAGAGGAAAGCCCATAAAATTGGCAGAGACTCCAGTCACCCAAGTTATAGACTGTTTTCTAGGACCAAAAGGCTCCTCAACAGCTTCTACCCCCAAGCAATTAGACTGCTGAACAATTCATCAAAATTGCCCCCTCTTGTACACTGCTGCTACTCGCCGTTTGTTTGTTACCTATACATAGTCACTTCGCCCTCACCTACATGTACAGATTACCTCAACTAGCCTCAACCCCTGCACACTGACTCGGTACCGGTGCCACCTATATATAGCCTCGTTATTGTTATTCTTATTGTGTTACTTTTTATTATTACTTTTTTATTGTAGCCTACTTGGTAAATATTTTCTTCTTCTTGAACTGCACTGTTGGTTTAACGGCGTGTAAGTAAGCAACAAGTCTACACTTGTTGTATTCGGCGCATGTGGCAAATAAAGTTTGATTTTGATTTGAATTTAACAATGAGTGTATAGAAACTCAATGACACGGGTAGCTAAGTATGTGTCAACTCAGGGAAGCCGGCTATTGTAAGTCTACTTCACAGAACTCAAGATAAGAGGGCAATTTATTTGTAAATCGTTAAAAGAACAGGGGATTAAAGTCTACGGTTGAGTAAGACTACTGTAGTTTTCTTCTTTGCAATATTATTACCAAGGGAAACATAACGTATCTGAAAGCCTAAATCCTCTGTTAGCCCCATTGGTTGAGGGGCCTGTAATGTGACAAGAACTATTAGTATTAAACACTAACCTGCTGTTTTAGTATAAATATTAATTCCTCTTCCTCGTCTCTCCAGAATGAGTAGTTTTACAGTCGTCGTTAAATGTTTGACCCCCTTTGTTGTCAGTTATTGCACAGAGAATCGACAGATGGCTATCTGTGCCCCTAGACTGGCTGGAGTGAGGTTGGCTTTGCTATTTGTCCGTCCCCTAGTTTAGCCCTAGATAATCCCCTACAGAGGGCAAAATAACCTGCATCTCTCCATTTCAGTGGCACATGAGAGGTGTTGCTCTGTGGAAAGATCCACCAGCTGCTGAGGCCTGAGGGCAGGGCAAATTGGCTCCTCTGCAGGACACTGTCCAGAGAGAGCTATGGTTATAGTGTATGCATGGGTTATGTTTAGAGAGACATCCATAATGTCTTCATGGGATGTTTTACCCTTACTCTGCCCCTCCCCCACATCAAGCCCTTACAACCCATAATGAGGCCATAATGGATACAATGCAGCCCTTCTGCCCATAGAGCTGCATTCAGGAAATGAATCAGCGAAGCATAAGTGGCATATTTAATTACTGCTCACTGCATGGAAAGAAGACAATAATGGCCTCTGCGAATTCTTCATGTCACTTGCTTCCAGACCACGTGCTTTGGCCTCCATATATCACAAATGATTATTATTGCATTTCTGCATGTGTGTGTACATTACATTGATGTGTGTGTGTGTGTTTATGCACATTCTTGAATTACATTTCAATTCACTCCTTGAATTGACTGAATAGGAATTTAAATTGTTATGGTTATCACTAGATAAATCCGTAATAGCAACAGTATTTCATTTCCATTAGCCAGTATTATGTTTTGCCCACTTATTGTCCCGATTGACAGATTCGGTCCACTTTCAAATGTAAATATGATGTTGTATTCCATTTCCTGCATTCTCAGTAACAGATCTATAATGATCTCAGTCGTATTGTCTTGGGAATGCGAGGTAAATCGTTTCGATACAAATGACTACTACTAAAACAGACTGTCACTGTCTGTCAGAGATGCTGTGTGGACTTAGAACTTTGTCAACTCGATACTGCCATTCGACATGTGCAAGACGCGAAAATGCCACTGCATGAGGCCATGGAGAAGGAATCGTTGAATTTTAATCAACTGTGCACGTTTGAGAGCTTCGAGGAAGTGTGGAATCATTACGGTTATAAGAGTGTCTTCCAAGACGTGATAGAACGGGAGTTCTCAAGGATTAAAGGTACATTGGGCTACTTTTTTTGCGTGGGGTTTATGTTAAATTAAACTGGTTCAATGCAAACCGGTGATGTAACATTGTAACATAGGTCTGCCTACTGTATATGTTATGCAGGGACAAATCTGCCATAGATAAATGCATATGTAAATACATAAATAAATGCACACAAACATATAAAAAATGTATTCATGATTTAAATAATTAACCACACTTTCTTTCATTTTATTCATTTATATTATTTCCTCATTTATTTATGTATTTCTTCCTTTGTGTGTGGTATATAACACACCATTGGTTGATCAATGCCACGGCGTATTGAGCGATTACATTTGCCTGGGCTGCGTTTAAGTATGACAGCACTTATTCAAAGTGTTGTTCCACATTAGCACCCCCAAAAAAATAATGTGTAGCGCATATAGCTATGTATCGATATGATATGCCACTTTTTTGGAGGGACATTGGAGATAAAGTCTGTTATATGCTGCTGTGTAAACTCTAAACAGTTGTATTCCGTGGTTGTCACCGAGTAGGCTGATACCTCATTTCATGGAGCTAAAATCGATAAGTAAAGCTGTACATTGCAATATGAACATTCAATACACAGTAGATTGACTGGTGTACTTACAGTATGCCCCAATACAATTCTGAAGTCTAATACATCCACAGTGCAATTTCAAATTAACCAATTATTGTATTTTGTTGAATTTATATAACAACATTCGAAACGTTTAATTATTATCCAGTTAAAATATGGCATGATTCCCCTATTTGTATCTGTTTGCGTCAGTTTCCATTCTGGACTTTTATTTTGAAGGCAACCCTCAAATTCTAATATATTGGCTAATCGTTATTGTGGCTCGCTTCACATAGGTGGTTCAAAAACAGTCAATCAACGTGCTGCGGATGGGTTTAAAATGTGGAACGTACCAACAGGAATCTATTCCAAAAACTTCGTAAATAACAAGGTTGCCAACAAACAACGCATACGGAGTTGTATAGCGGCCGAATAAAATACCGGGTAGGGGGTGGGCTGTTTCATTAAGTTTTCACTCACCACGTTTATTCCGAAAAATGTCTCTGTCTTGAGCCTCTTTAGTTGTTTAAAGATACTGATGTTTAATCTTGGACAAACATTAAGAATAAGCTATGTGGTGAACTAGTTAGCTAGGTGAATTGATCATGCTACTTTGTATGCCTTGTTTGTTGTCAACCTTGTAATTTACAACGTTTTTGGAACAGGATCCTGTTGGAACGTTCCACAAATTATACCCACCCACGTGCTGTGACATTGATCAAGCAATGGTGTGTTAGATACCACCCACAGAAGTTTGATTGAAACCTCCTCATGATATTGGAGGAATAAATACAAAAAAATATATAAATTAATCAAATTAATTAAAGTTTGAACAATTAGATAAATAATTGAATACGTACAGATATGTAGAGAATATTAATTTTAGTCAGTGTTTTTGTATTTGCTTGCTCATTTTTTAAATTATGTTTGGATTCATTAATTAATCTATGTGTGCATGTATTTATTACTTTATTTAATTATAATTTCAGCAGGTTTGGTCCTCCATAATATGTTGTTGTGTTCTTATGACAATGTTGTTATTAGATGCACATAAGTGATTACCCTGCTGAAAAAACAAGAAGGGTGTGCTTGGGGCCTGCAATTCAGGGCATTCCTGCATGTGGGTGTTCTTTTGGTCAATGTTTAAGCTACGACTCCGATACACAGGCCGGAGGCGGGGTAGTTATCTATCCAGGATAACTACACCGGTAGTTATTTATCCAGGACACCGGGAGAAAGTGTTCTTTGCCCCCCCCCCCACCTGCCCCCACCTGCCGAGCACTGCTTTCCCGCAGTTCTGTTAACGTTTCACCGAGGGCAGGTTGTCGGAAAAGCTGGGGTCGAAAGACACTGTGTACTAGCTAGCTAGGACCCAAGTACACAGGCGGGAAGCGGGTCGACACCCACCGGTAATTAGCTAGCTAGGACACCTGTAGACAGTGTCCTTCACCCTCACCTGACAAACACTCCTTTCCCACAGTTCTGTGATGTAACTTTGTGTAATATAGTATTAATTAATCACTCAATGTACATACACAAACACAACAAACAAAAAATATATTGAAACAAACAATTATAAAAATGAATCCGCAGTAGAGAATGCTGGGGAATATGATAATGATGGGTGTGATCAGACCAGATTGACCAGCAAGACCATCACAGACCAGCTTGTTTACCAGCATCACCAGTATAAGCTGGTATGTGTCCAAAATACAGCAAAGGCTGTTCACCAGCAAAACCAGCAAGACCATATTGGTATACCAGCATCACGGGGCGGCAGGGTAGCCTAGTGGTTAGAGCGTTGGACTAGTAACCGGAAGGTTACCCCCGAGCTGACAAGGTACAAATCTGTCGTTCTGCCCCTGAACAGGCAGTTAACCCACTGTTCCTAGGCCGTCATTGAAAATAAGAATTTGTTCTTCACTGACTTGCCTGGTTAAATAAAGGTAAAAAATAAATAAAAAAATCACCAGCATAAACTGTTTCACTGTCCAAAACCCAGTGAAGGCTGGTCGCCAGTGTCCAAAACACAGCAAAGATTGGTCACCAGCTAAACCAGAGTGACCATGCTGGTCAGACCAGCTTGACTAGCATCATACCAGCACTGACCAGCTTGTTTTTTAGAACAGTTTTTTTCAGCAGGGTATATCCAGATAAAGACTCTTTGCCGAGATTTCTCTAATTTCAAAACCAACTTTTTGACAGGCATTACATACCTGGATCATGCTGGAACAACACTATATCCTGAGTCATTGGTGAGAGAATTCTATCAGGATATCTGCACGAATGTATATGGTGAGTATTTCCTCACATACCAAATATAATTAGCTGCAACTGATATAATGTGCTGAATTGTTACAAGTGTAAAAAGTCATTTAATTAAAGGGGAAATCTGGGATTGCTAAATACACGTTTGGACTATTTATGTAAATTATGCTCTTGTTTTTATTAACAAGTAATGTATTGGCCATTGCATGTCAATTGTACAATACTATTGCCATTCAAGCGTATTATTATCACTGTTTATTAAGAATTTACCTTTTTAAAGAGGGTGAATGGTGTATGCCAGGTCAGGGCAAGTCATTTTAGGATCCCCATTCTCCTTATTCATGGAGAGCTACTTGTTGGGGTAACAAATGATTTTCCACTAGTTTAGTTCCGAACAGAACCATAATTATTTTTCATTCCATTCCACTGCTCCGACCAGTTCTACGTCATACCTTTCAGACTGTCAGTATGGTTGACAGTATAGTATGGGTTATATCCCTCACGTTCCACACAGGTCGAGTTATAACAACAGTCACACCAGTGACCAGACAGCATGGGAGGACATGCCCCAGTGTTCATATAAAACGGCAGACCATGCTCTACCATGCACTGTCTCTTATTTATTCTCGCAAATTCAGCGGAGCTGTATAGCACAAGTTGACTGCTCCGCTGCTCCCGTTGTTCAGATTGCATCTTCCCAGGTCCCGGTAGGTAAACTCTGTGTGAGTTGTGTGTATTGTCAGTCTGTCACCAACAGCCTGTGACCTGTGTGTCAGAGCGCAAAATTTGCCCTCCGATCCTGTGTGACAGCTCTCCCCTACCTATCCCTTTTATCAAAGGATATCGGGCTTTCTTGTGTTGTGCTGACTTAGCCCACCAGCTAGTTTATATGTGTGTGTTGTCCACCGTACTTCGGTGCTAACCTTGTCAAGATATCCTCCATTGCTATGCTCGTTATCAAGGCCACCTGGCACTAGTCGTCCTTCAACTATTTAAAACTCGAATGGGTCACTTCCCTAGATAACCGCGTCTAGGAAGGTTGTTAGCCTAGCCAGCTATAAGACGTGAGATTCGCATTGCCTTCCCTAGGCATCCCTCTCCCCAGGTATTACTGACATGTATTACTGACAGTCTACCAACTCCACTGTGTGTTGTTAGCTTGGCTTACCAAACGATGGCCATTTGTGTGTGTTTCACATAAATAAGCTTACCTTTAAACATATCTCTCCAGCTCCAGCACAGTGGTCATAGCTAGGCTCACCTAAAATGATTTTGCAGGGCTGTACAACTCCCGCCAGATTATTGTAGCTCTTTACCTTTTACTGTATATTGTGCTAGCTGTTGTAATACAGTCCCCGGTTACTATTATATTAGTTAATGATTTAAGTAATATAATAGGTGAAAAAGGTTAAAAAAATAAGAACCTCACTTGGAAGGTCGATTTCTTATCCTCTGAGATAGAGCAGAAAAAATATATTTTGAATTCCCTCAAGCACCCTGAGTCGGGGCCCTCTAGCACCCTCCAGAATGGGGGACGCAACAGAGGATAGCCGTGATGATGACCTTCTCTCCATTCAGGCATCCAACCGGCACTTTAGTGACCAGGATGATGACATGCCCAACATTACGAAGGAAAGGGGCCAACCAGTGTTGTAGACACATTGAGTCTCAATGCTAAAGATGGGTTAGAGGAGTCATTCCAAGGCTCTGATCAAACTCTTGCCCACTACGGCAAGGATCGTAGGATGCTACCTGCCATGGGCGACACAAAACAATATGGGCTGGACCATATGCCTAAGGTGGATGAATTCATAGCAGATCTGGATCTCTGCAGCCTGAATGATGTATCTCCTCAGGCATTTGCAATCATGACTAGAGAGCTAGGCAGACTGATGTCCACCGTGGTTGTGACTCGTCGCCAGGTCTGTTTCGCCCAATGTCCAATGACTCCAGGAGGATGCTGAGAAAGCTCCCAGTGGTCCCCGTAATGCTCTTTAGCCCCACGGCTGAGTGCGTCATCAAATGTACAAAACAGCTGAGTCAGGCAACACCGCTGTGGAACGCACAGCCCAGAAACCAGGCATCATCACAGAGTCGGGGCAGAGGGAGGCTTGACGCACGCCAACCTTGCTGCTCTAACTCAGCCCAGCCCTACACATGCCATTGGCCCTACCACTAGCCTAAAACAGGTGCTCGCCAGCCCAAGACGGCGATGCAGCCCCAAGAGGCTGTGGCCATTGTCAGCCCCCCCTCATACCCCACAAACAGATGTGGGGGCATAAACTGAATGGCGGGGGTCGGGCGTTGGACAATTTACCCAGCAGCACCGGACTTACTTCCCGCCAAAGCACAGAAACAGCTGGTCTGACTTCCTGTAGTGCGCCATGGCATGCATATTGCATTTGAGGGAACGGACTGGACACAGGAGATTTGCTTCCTCCTTCTCCGCATTCTGGAAAGGAGGGGGGCAGTAGGCCTCCAGCTCGAGGGCTTGATTGATGTGAACGGGTGACAAAACCTTAGGCAAAAAGGCTGGATTGGGCCATAATGTCACACCTAGGTCATCTGCCTTCCTTTTTAAACCTCTGAAAACTATATATTTTTTACATTTAGCTCTACATTAAATTAATTCACCTATCAGTGTTGATAGAGCAGCTTGCCATGGAGCAGGTAAGGGATTTAATCTGTACAGGAAGTCGTTAACAGCTAATTTTATTTTGTCTTAACAGCATGGTTTAATCATAATGAAATACAAACACACACACTATGATGCCAGTCACAGTGTAGGGCGTGAGATGCCACATAAAGAGAGGATGGAGGAAGCTTGCCTTGAAGTGCTGGGCATCTTGTTATGACATACATTATCTGAATAAGGCCCACAGAATTATGGCTACAGAGTGGCGACTTCTATGGAGAACTTTGAACGTTTTTGAACTTCCGAGTTGGTTTAACGTTGGACCAGAGCAAACATTAACTAGCTAACTAACAAGCTTGTTGTGTGTGCAGAGCAGAACTATAATTAAAAACACGTCTTAGCTTTTTGTAGTTAATAAATACAATGTGAAACGTGATAACTACAGGTTCCTTAACTACCATTGAAAAAGTTACTCCATTCTTTTAAACATCTCTCCCTAATTTCTGAATAATGTGTGTAACCTTGCAGTAGGCTATAGTAACCTATGCTTCAGAGGGGAGGGGCAGGTACCCAACACATACACATGCACACCCTCTGGGAAAGATTTCCAGCTGGCAGGCAGGTAGGCACTGTAATATGTTTGTGAGTGACAGAGTAAGGAGACTGGGGAAAAAATGCCTGGAATGTAAAAATAACTGGTTCCCATTCTTTTAAAATAACTGTTCTGTTCCAGAACAGTATAGATCACTTGTGTTTCGGTTTGGGTTCTGTTCCTCAAATAATTTCCTTTTCTGGTTTTGTTCCCTGTTACTAGGCTATAGCTCTGCCGAACTCAGATTTGTTTATAGGCGTTTTGCCCTGTGTTTGTTTGACTTAGTCCTCTAATTTTGCAGTTGGCCAAGTAGCCAATTGCAATGTACAAGTATTTTTGTCAACAATTCTTTCCTAATACAGACTGTTCACTTTGTAAATACTCAACTTTGTATCCAGTCTTCTTCATCACTGCCTGACCCTTTTGTATCCAGTCTTCTTCATCACTGCCTGCCCTGCACTGTAAATAAATACCTCCTATTTTTGAGCCTGGTTCCTCTCTATGTTTCTTCCTAGGTTCCTAGCCACCATGCTTCTACATCTGCATTGCTTGCTGTTTGGGGTTTTCGGCTGCATTTCTGTATAGCACTTTGTGACATCTGCTGATGTCTTTATAATTACATTTGACTGATTGATTTTCACCTGAACTTCCGACTCAGAGACTGTTGCTGCTCCACACCAACTAAATAGGCTGCTGTTTAGTTAAAATTAAGTTTTCCTGTGTTTTGTATCATATTGTACAACAGCTGATGAAACTAACACTGTACAAGTGTGAAAACATTTCATCGATGTTATCTCCTGATAGTTGCTGGTTGAAAATGCATTTTACACAGGACCTTTTAAATCAGACTATGTGCATGTGCTGGTGTGTGGTTTGCCTGGTGACATCACCAGGCTTTAAATTGGTGAATAGACCAATAACAAAGAGTTCCAAACCTCTTTGCCAATAACAGCTAGTTTTAAGTTTCCCCCTCACTCATTCCACTCCCAGACAGTTCTAGCAAAATTCTAGCTTGAGAAATAGTTTCAATATATTCTTCTAATATTTTTGTTTTTAGGCAACCCTCACAGCCATAACCCCAGCAGCAGACTGACACATGACACAGTGGAGCATGTCAGATACAGGTAAGCCTCTCCTTTCACAGAAATAATTCATCACCATTATACCATCCTAATGAATGTGACTGTGTAACCACTAATTTATGCCCTCCTCTATTGAGGACATGTACTGAACGGAAATTTATTTTCTTTCAGGATATTGCAGCATTTTAACACCAGTCCTGACGAATACTCAGTGATTTTCACGTCTGGCAGTACGGCAGCTCTCAAATTAGTCGCTGAGAGCTTTCCCTGGAGGCCTCCCACTGCTGCGGAGCCAGCCAGTCAGTTCTGCTATCTGACCGATAACCATACCTCAGTGGTTGGTATCAGAGGAGTTATTTCAGCACTGGGAGTAGTTTCTCTACCTGTCTCCCCTGAGGAGATAGAGGCCAGAGCCAAAGATGTGGACCAGAGTGAAGGTAGCAGTTGCCAGACACCACACCTCTTCTGTTACCCAGCACAGAGCAATTTCTCTGGCAGAAAATACCCTCTGGGGTACGTGAGGGGCATCCAGGCGCGGCAGCTCTACCCAGCGTGTGATAGCAAGGGCCGGTGGTTCGTCCTGCTGGATGCTGCCTCTTTTGCCAGCTGCTCTCCTCTGGATCTGCAGGAGCACTCAGCTAACTTTGTTCCCTTCTCCTTCTATAAGATGTTTGGCTTCCCCACAGGTTTAGGGGCTCTCCTGGTCCGGAATGATACAGCTGCCCTCCTAAGAAAGACGTATTTTGGTGGGGGGACAGCAGCGGCCTACCTAGCAGGGGATAACTATTATGTGCCAGCGTCAAATATGTCTAGCCGGTAAACTATTGCATGAGCTTTGAAATTTAATAATGCACGTGTAAATGAACAAATATGATTTATGAAGTTGAGTGATCAAGGCTTAGAGAGAGAATATTTTGTGGGATTCTTTTTTTTGTGATACATCTTGTGGTTTTGTTCTCGATTAAGGTTTGAAGATGGCACCGTCTCTTTCCTAGACATCATTGCTCTAAATCATAGTTTTGATTCTCTCCACACGCTCACAGGTATGTACATGTGAATCATTTAAAAGACATGGATGAAACAAAAAGTGATGCATCAATATGCATCACTATAATGCATCAATGTCATCTGTCGTTACATGAAGTATCAAAGTAAGAACTCCGAATGTTAAATCATTTTCAAATGGTTGAGTGGTTGTTCATTAAATCAATTTGACAGAAATCTTTAACATCAGTAAGGAGAGGACCAATATTCAACAGAGATTGAAATGAGTCAATGAAACCCTTCTGCTATTGTATTGCAGCTCAGTATCATTTTCTTTCTCCTTCAGGAGGTATGGACAAGATCCAGCTGCATACATTTGGTTTAACACGCTATACCTACATGTTGCTGTCTAGTCTTTGCCATGGCAACGGACAACCGGTTGCTCAGATATACTCCGACAGTGAGTTTGAGAACCCGAGCACACAGGGAGCCATCCTCAACTTCAACTTGATGGACTGTCATGGACAAATGATTGGATACTCTCAGGTCCACTCAAATTAGCTTATTTTATTTACTGCGCCCGAGATTTTTGTTGCATTTATTTCTTTCACACATCCACACAGAAGTAGATTCATAATTAACAAAGCCTAAGTGTGTTATGAATGCAATTAATTTTTTTGTCTTACATTTCTTCTGATTGATTTAAATGTCTAGCCATTTTCCATTTTCTCGTCTCCTCAGGTGGACAAGCTGGCTAGTCTTTTTAATATCCATTTGCGGACAGGTTGCTTCTGCAACACAGGTGCCTGTCAGCTCTTCCTTGGCATCACCAATCAAGTGGTGAAGAGCAACCTACAGGTGAGCAATGAATTGTAAAGTGTCATTGCACATGTGCTTGTGCAAAAGACAATAAAGATCATTCTTCATCTTAATATACTGTTGTCATGTCCTTCAAGGCGGGTCATGTCTGTGGAGACAACATAGACCTGGTAGACGGCCGTCCAACGGGATCTGTGCGTGTATCTTTCGGCTACATGTCAACCTTCCAGGACTGCAAAAACTTCCTGAACTTCGTTGCGGACTGCTTTGTGGAGAAACCAGTAAAAGTGGACCAAGATAAACTAGACAGACTGAAATCGAACACCTCTTCTAAAGGTTCCAGTCAATGTCTGCTCACCATGCTTACCAATGGTAAACCTGACCACATAGATGAGAGAGAGCATGCATCTACAGATCTAGTTGTGAACCAACGTGGAGGGAAGGCCATCACCAAAGATGCAAAGAGCCATGAGAAGGCCCAGACTCTGACTAACATTTACATATATCCAATCAAATCCTGTGCAGCGTTTGAGGTTTGAGCACATTTCACTTTTAATATTGTTTGGCTGTCATTAAATCCACAATGCAAATGATTAGGGTTCACCAAATACCCATATTATGATTTGATAAAAGTATCAAAAACCTATTGTTGGATATTAGTTGTAAGAAGTACTATTTCATCAACTAAACACAATTACAATATGTGTGTTGGCCTAGCAGTACTATTAATTGATTTCTCACTTCTTCGGTGTTTTGATTGTGATATGTGTTTATGCAGGTGACTGACTGGCCAGTGGGTGCTCTGGGTCTGCTCCATGACCGGGGTTGGATGGTGGTGAATGGTAATAGAGTGTGTCTGAACCAAAAGAGAGAACCACGCTTATGCCTCATTCATCCACAGATCTACCTGCCCTCAAACACACTGCTCCTGCAGGCCTCAGGTCAGACATCTATATTGTCAGTTCCGAAGGTTGTGGCACCCCTGATAAGGATGTGCAAAAAAGACTATAAAATAAATTATTCAAATCTGAGCTATATTATATAAATAATGTAAGCACACTCACTACTTACTGTATGTCGCTCTGGGTAAGAGTGTCTGCTAAAATGTAAATGTTGTATGCAAATGTTTTTTTATTATGATTTTATACTAATACAATTGCCCAGAGAAAGACATTTTGTTTAACAAGTAATAATGTTTTAGGCACCCCTGTTTTCAATACCTTCCCATACCTCACCTTGCAAGGATAACAGAGCTGAGCCTTTTTTTGTGTGATTGGAGATCACATTGGGAGGAATCTTAGACCATTTGTCCATACAGAATCTTTCCAGCTCCTTGATATCCTTCATCTGTGCTTATGGACTGCCCTCTTCAAATCAAACCACAGGTTTTCAATGGGTCTAAAGTCCGTAGACTGAGATGGCCATTGCAAAATGTTTATTTTGTGTTCAATTAACCATTTATTATTTTGTTTTGATGTGTGCTTGGGGTTATTGTCTTGCTGAAAGATCCACTTGTGACCAAGTTTCAACCTCAAGGGCAACCAGATTTTTGGCTAAAATGACCTGGTACTAGATAAAGTTCATGATGCCGTTGACCTTAACAACGGCCCCTGGACCGGTGGAAGCAAAATAGCACCATAACATCAAAGATCTCCCTTTGCCTCCAGAAAAGCCTGAATTTTTCATGGCATGGAAACATTGTTCAATTGGTATTGAGGCACCTAACGTGTGCCAGAAAAACATTCCCCACACCATTACAACACTGCCACCAGCCTGTACTGTTGACACCAGGCAGGATGGGGCCGTGGACTCATGCTGCTTACACCAAATCCTGACCATCAGCATGACTCAACAGGAACCTAGATTTGTCAGACCCGGCAATGTTTTTTCACTCCTCAATTGTCCAGTGTTGGGGATCGCGTGCCCACTGGAGCTGCTTTTTCTTGTTTTTAGCCTTTAGGAGTGGAACCCGGTGTGGTCGTCTGCTGCAATAGCCCATCCACGACAAGGACTAACGAGTTGTGCAGTACAAGATTCCGCTCTGCACACCACTGTTGTACTGCACCATTATTTGCCTGTTTGTGGCCTGCCTCTTAGCTTGCACACTTCTTGCCGTTCTCCTTCGATCTTTCATCAACGAGCTGTTTTCGCTCACAAGACCGCAGCTGACTGGAAGTTTTTTGTTTGTCGCACCATTCTCGGTAAACCCTAGATAGACACTGTCATGCGTGAGAAGTAGAGGATGCCGGCCATTTCTGAAATACTGGAACCGGCACGCCTAGACCGACAATCATACCATGTCACTTAGGTCATTCGTTTAGCCTATTCTTACGTTCAAGCGAACTGTAACTGAATGCCTCTATGCCTGTCCGCCTGTTTTATATAGCAAGCCACGGCCACGTGACTCACTGTCTCTAGGAGCGAACCATTTTCGTGAAAGGGGTGGTGTACCTAATAAACTGAGTATATATATACACATTTATAAAATGTTTTATTGTGACACGTCAGGAATCTTTATTCAGCAGCACCCGTCAAATACATTTCAGTAACACATTTTCAGAACTGTTCTAAAAGAGTTCCTCTTCTCTCTCAGGAATGAACACTATTTGTGTCCCTTTGAAAAACCACAGCGAGCCACCCCAGAGTCATAGGGTGTGTCAAAACATGGTGTGTGGTGACAGGTGAGTTGGCTTTTTTATTAAACTACTAGCTATGTCTTTGTAGAGTAGGCTTGAAAGACATGTATCATCAGAATGACATGTTTCATTTTGACGCATTTTCCCACAAACATTGGTCTGCCACTGAGTATTTTTTTCAATGCCTTTTAGTCACCTTCAGATGTTATAACAGATCATTTAAAATAAGGATATTTGACCATCTCCTTGATTCAGAAATGTTGTAATGGTTGTTATTGTATTCTCTCCATCCCAAGGGTGGAGACAGTGGACTGTGGCGATGAAGCTGCATCATGGCTCTCAGAGTTCCTTGGACAGCCTTGTCGTTTGATAAGGCAAAGTCCTGATTTCAGTCGCAACATGAAAAAGGGCCATGAAAAAGGTGAAAGGGAAATGTCCTTGGTAAACTTAATTTCAGATGCAATACTAGAGTATCATTTGACATTTTAGTCAGTTAGCAGACGCTCTCATCCAAAGCGAGTTAGTTAGTGCATTCATCTTAAGATAACTACTGTGATATGGGGTTGTCCCATCTAGCTATCAGCAAAGTCAGTTTGAGGTGAGGAGGGGATTATTTAAGATACTCTTTGAAAAGGTAGGGTTTCAGGTGCTTTCAGAAAGATGGGCAGGGACTCTGCTGTCCTAGCTTCAGGGGGAAGCTGGTTCCCACATTGGAGTGCCAGGACAGAGAAGAGCTTGGACTGTGCTTAGTGGGAGCTTCTATCCTGTTGGGGTGGGAGGGCCAAGAGACCAGAGGTGGTAGAACGGAGTGCTTGGCTTGGGGTGTAGGATTTGAGCATAGCCTGAAGGTAGCGAGGGGCTGTTCCTCTTGATGCTCTGGAGACAAGCACCATCCTCTTGTAGTGGATGCAAGCTTCAACTGGAAGCCAGTGGAGTGTGCGCAGCAGCAGGGTGACTTGGGAGAACTTGAAGGTTGATAACCAGGCAGGCTGCAGTGTTCTGGATAAGTTGCAGAGGTTTGATGGCACAAGCATGGAGCCTAGCCAACAGCGAGTTCCAGTAGTCCAGACGGCAGATGACAAGTGCCTAGATTAGGACCTGCGCGTCTTCCTGTGTGGAGAAGGATTTAGCAGAATGGAGAGATGATAGGATAATAGAGGAGAGAGTAGTGGGAAAGAGACTGAAGATTGTGATGGCGCATGACCAGCTGGGTAAGCCCACGCACTTGGGAGCCAGGCCCACCCACTGGGAACCCAGGCCCAGCCAATTAGAATGAGTTTTGTCCCCACAAAAGGACTTTGTTACATACAGAAGTACCCCCCCAGACGATCCCACAGCTGAAGAAACCAGATGTGGATGTCCAGGCTGGTGTTACACTTTGGGAGTTCTGCCAAATTCTCTAAAACGAAGTTGGAGGCGGCTTATGGTAGAGAAATTAACATTAAATTCTCTGGCAACTGCTCTGGTGGAAATTCCTGCTGTCCTGTCAGCATGCCAATTGCATACTCCCTCAAAACTTGAGACATCTGTGGCATTGTGTTACGTGACAAAACTGCACATTATAGAGAGTGGCCTTTTATTGTCCCCAGCACATGGTGTGCCTGTGTAATGATCATCCTGTTAAATAAGTTTATTGATATGCTACACCTGTCAGGTGGATGGATTAACTTGGAAAATGCTAACTAACAGGGATGCAAACAAATTTGTGCACAGAATGAGAGAAATACACTTTTTATGAGTAATGAACATTTCTGGGATTTTTTTCCTTCTGCTCATGAAACATGGGAACAACACTGTTGCGTCTATATTTTTGTTCAGTATATTGTATATGCATGAATGTTGGAATTTTCTTTGCCCTCTTAAATGCATAATGACTTGCCCCAGAGGTCTCGTCCACTGCCCTCTCATTGGTGAATGAAGCCCAGTACCTAATAGTCAACCGTGCCAGTGTCGATTTGCTTCAGAGACATATCACAAACAGGTATAGTATAACATGTTATTATTGCCTGAAGGCCTCACTCATTCTTGGTGGAGGACATTTGAAATTTGTGACATACTAAATTCTGCATTATAAAATGGGTTGTTTGAATCCTGGATGCTGATTGGTTGATAGCAGGGAGTTTATTCACAACAATCCCCAGGTAATGTCTGTTAACAGTTACATTTGAATGATCAATTATTTTTTATTAATGTGAGCCATCCTTTTTATCTTGTTCCTTGTGGTCCATCTGTGGTACAGACAGGAATCCTCTGATGGCCATCAGCCTCTTGACACCCAGACGCTTATTAGTCGATTTCGGGCCAATTTAGTCATCTCTGGAAAGGAGCCATTTGAGGAAGATGATTGGTCACACTTGATTATTGGAAATACTCATTTCCAGGTGAGGATGCAGATCATAAACGGGGACACTTATTACTGAAATGGTAATGAAAAGCTATAACTGCATCATCTCTTTGTGATGTGAAGGTGGCAGGTCGGTGTGGCAGGTGCCAGATGATCGGGGTTGATCAGAGCACAGGAGCCAAGACCAAGGAGCCTCTTCTGTCTCTCTCTGCCTATCGCAAGGGGAAGGTCAGTGTAAAACAACTGCTGCAGTGTGTATGTGTGTGACAGAGAGAGAGATTGAGAGAGAGAGCGGGGAAGTTGTGTTTAATTTCAGTGTGTGACAATATGTTCCAGGGTGTGTAGCGTTTTTTCCTATGACACACCATCTGACTTCCTATTGGGAGGACTGCATTTGCAACAGTCTGTGTTATTGACCTTAGAATAGGAGGTAGTCAGAGTACATAGAAAACAAAGAAAAATCACAAAGAAAGCACACAGCAAAGTACACAGTATCCTTTATCCCCAAATGATCCATTTTGGATACAATGTCCATTTTGCCCATTCAGTAAGTATGCTGTAAATGTGTTCTGATTGTTTTTTAGGTGACATTTGGTGTGTACCTGGTTCACCAATCACTGGAAGACTCTAATTCTACCCTATCTGTTGGCTCGTCTGTAAAGTCTGAAATGTCATGATAAGGTTACCAATTCCAGTTGTGTTTTCGTTTGTCTGGACCGTGAAAAATGTTCAGCAAACATTGCATGGGATACAATTTCAATTTATTTGAAGTGTTTGCGTAAGTGTTTGCATGTTGCTAGACAACCCAGGAAATAACAGAGCTCATTCAGACTGAAGTGTAAATCAATTACTGAACCTTTTAAGTTTACATGATTTTAATGTTTTGTAAATAAACAAAACTGTATTTTGGTGGGTTTATCTTTGAAAAACTGATTTGGTTAACTTTGTCCTTAAACATGTGGATTAAGTATGTTTGCTTACCCAAATAAAAACAGGATTTTTCTGTGTTTTATATATATTTCCACACTATGAAGTCGGAATAATACTGTGGAATAGTGAGAATGATGATAATGCCCTTTTAGTGTAAGAGCTGTTTGAACTAACTGCTTGAAATTTCAGGCTGTTTTGGTGGGGTGGAGTTTTGACCTTGCATGGTGATGTCACCATGCCCGACTAATTTGGCAGTAAATTAGTCTATAGACCAATAAGAAAGTTCCAAACCTCTCTGCCAATAAAAGCTACTTTTCAGTTTCCCCCTCCCCACTCAGACCACACCCAGACAGTCCAAGCAAAATTCTTGCCGTGAGAAATTGCCCTTTAAAAACGTCTGAATTCGACCTTTAACCCGGGTGCCAACTTTTAAAAATGTATCACACCGTTCCCAACCATGTTGCCATCCCCTCTGTCCCCAGACTGGGCTTGCAATGAGCCTGCACTGAAATACACAATTTACTATAAAGAGTGTAATTTTATTAGATTCATTGGAAGATATTGCTTTAGGAAAGAATATAATGTGTTTCTTGATTTGATTAGAAAAACACTTTTTATGATGATTTGCAGGATAGTTGTGAATAGACACACAAGCATATTCAGATGTTTGATTATAGTCAACATTTCCCAACACGCTGAATGATTGGTTGACACTGCTCATTCTTGGCAGGGTGTTTGCTTGTTTTCTAGAACAACATGCCCATTAATCGTGTATTCAAGGGACCTCCAGTTAAGTACATTCCCAGGGGTGAAATTTAAGTCGCTTGTGAAGCGCTGGATCTCACAAGGTGACAGAACATAATTCCACATGTGTACATCAGTGAGTTGACCAATAAACGATTGTCCTTTATCAAAATTTCCACCATAAGAATCCTGGTCCTGACCTAGGATTATGATGGGTTTTCCATTCAGCACACTCCTAGCAGTGTGTCCCATCTTCCTTGCACTTGGCTTCCCATTGATCCAAACCTGACTGAGTCCGGTGACTGAGTCCCAGCTCCCACACAGAGCCATCCACATGTTCTGCTCATCTGGTAGCCCTGCGAATGTACTTCCCACATATCTAACATGTAGCTCCATGTCACCATTGGACTCTTTGAACAACAGAAAGTCATTGGTGCTTGTCGGAGTTGCCATGGAAAAGATGGAAAACGCCCTCTTGACATCTGTGAAATACCTTTATGAAATTCATAATACACACATTAGCTAAGCCTTGGAAATTCATTTTGTGGCTGAAATGAACTAAATGCAACCAAAAAAAATATGAACCACTTATTTACAAAGAATTACCACTGAAAAATAAATATTTCAAAGACGTTTGACTGCAGCTCACACCATAGTATTGTTGCCAATATGCATTGCACAGCTTTCTCATGCTAGATACAGACATATTGAAGTATTGAATACTACATTGATTACCTGAGACATACTGTCACAGAAGGATAGTTTTCTCCCTTTGGTATTAGCCCCACATGATCAGAGACAGACTCCTTTGGAAATGTGAACATTTTACCTGAGAGGTCTGATGAGACAGAGAGAGTACATTGTAAATACTGGTAGCCTCTGTATGATGAACAAATGATATATATTTATTGAACCTTTATTTAACTAGGCAAGTCAGTTAAGAACAAATTCTTATTTACAATGACCGCCAAACCCGGACAATCCTGGGCCAATTGTGTGCCGCCCTATGGGACTCCCAATCACAGCCGGATGTGATACAGCCTGGATTCAAACCAGGGACTGTAGTGATGCCGCTTGCACTGAGTTGTGGTTCCTTAGACCGCTGCTCCACTCAGGAGCCCACAGTACAATACATGCTCTGATGTAAATTTCTCTTGTAGGCCATTTAGATCTGAATAATTATCATATTCGACATGTGGAGACAGTATTGTCAGGCACCAAGACTTTTTGAGAGAGTTAATTCAATCATTAATAATTGCATGAATGACTGTTTATTCTGTTCTAACCTAAAAATAGACTGATTGCTTTTTTCTCAAGATCTTTAGGCTACCTTGGCACCTACTTTCTGTCTTGGAAAAAGGATACATGAATAAATAAAATACAGAGACAATATATCTATTGTAGCGTGACAAACTTTAGGCTTTGGATTTAGGAATAAATGGTCAGACTTCTCACCTTGAGGCACAGCCCAGCACATTGTAAACAGAACATGCACAAGAAAGAGTCTCTCCATCTATAGAAAGAAAATGTAATCCAATCAAAACACATCCTTTTTTTAAAAATAAAAAATTGCATTACATTAACACAAATACACTGAGTATACCAAACCTTAGGAACACCTTTCGAATATTGAGTGGCACTCCCCCCTTTTGCTCTCAGATGTGCCTAAATTCATCGGAGCGTGGACTCTACAAGGTGTCGAAAGCATTCCACAGGGATGCTGGCCCTTGTTGACTCCAATGCTTCCCACAGTTGTGTCAAGTTGGTTGGATGTCTTTTGTGTGGTGGACCATTCTTGATACACATGGGAAACTGTTGAGCAGTTCTTGACACAAAACGGTTTCCGGCACCTACTTCCATACCCTGTTCAAAGGCACTTAAATATTTTGTCTTGCTCATTCACCCTCTGAATGGTACACATGCACAATCCATGTCTCAATTGTCTCAAAGCTGAAAAATCCTTCTTTAACCTGTCTCCCCCCTTTATCTACACTAATTGAAATGGATTTAACCAGTGACATCAATAAGGGATCATAGTTTTCACCTGGTCAGTCTGTCATGGAAAGAGCAGGTGTTCTTAACGTTCTGTATACTCAGTGTATGCACACATATACAGTACCAGTCAAAGTTTGGACAGACCTACTCATTCAATAGTTTTTTTATTTGTAGTATTTTCTACATTGTAGAATAATAGTGTAGACATCAACACTATGAAATAACATATAGAATCATGTAGTAACCAAAAAATGTTTAAACAAATTAAAATACATTTTAGATTCTTCAAAGTAGACACCTTTGATGATAGCCTTGCACACACTTGGCATTCTCTCAACCAGCTTCACCTGGTATGTCAGGTCACCTGATGCAGCACTCCATCATTCTCCTTCTTGGTCAAATAGCCCTTACATAACCTGGAGGTGTGTTGGGTCATTGTCCTGTTGAAAAACAAATGATAGTCCCACGAAGCGCAAACCAGATGGGATGGTATATTGCTGCAGAATGCTGTGGTAACCATGCTGGTTTAGTGTGCCTTGAATTCGAAATAAATCACCAACAGTGTCAAAAGCAAAGTACCCCCACACCATCACACCTCCTCCTCATTGCTTCATGGTGGGAACCACACGTGCAGAGATCATCCGTTCACTACTCTGCGTCTCACAAAGACACAGTGGTTGGAACCAAAACTCTCAAATTTGGACTCATCAGACCGAAGGATAATTTCTTTGCAGTGGTTCTTTGCAGCAATTCGACCATGAAGGCATGATTTCATGCAGTCTCCTCTGAACAGTTGATATTGAGATGTGTCTGTTACTTGAACTCTGTGAAGCATTTATTTGTGCTGCAATTTCTGAGGCTGGTAGCTCTAATGAACTTATCCTCTGCAGCAGAAGTAACTCTGGGTCTTCCTTTCCTGTGGCGGTCCTCATAAGAGCCAGTTTCATCACAGCACTTGCATTTGCACATGAAAAAACGACTGCATTGACTGACCTTCATGTCTTAATGTAACGGACTGTCATTTCTCTTTGCTTATTTGAGCTGTTCTTGCCATAATACGGACTTGGTCTTTTACCAAGTAGGGCTATCTTCTGTATACCCCTGTATACCCCCCCCCCCCGCCTTATATTTTGATTTGTTTAACACTTTTTTGGTTACTACAAGATTCCATATGTGGTATTTCATAGTTTTGATTACCTTCACTATTATTCTACAATGTAGAAAATAGTACAAATTAAGAAAAACTGTAGTGAGTAGGTGTGTCCAAACCTTTGACTTGTACTGTACATTACACATTTTAGTGGTTAGAATAATAATATGTTCATGTTATAATAATGTCATCTTAATGTTATGATAATGTTGCCTACCTTACCGGTTTTGTAAAAAAACTGATTTATCTTGGAGGATTCGTTCTCCTGTTGTTTAAATGCTCATCTTCAGTCTTTGTGAAATAGGTTAGTTATGCAAGCGAGTCGGTTATAATGTAAAAGGCCCCTGGCTGCCAGGAATTACATTTAGCAAGTTCTGCACTTTCACACAAAAAAAAGGGTCATTTGAGAAAAAATCATGGTCAACTTATTGTTTTCTGACCGCATGACTGTTAGTCATGCGACAGTAGGGGTTGTGAAAGTGTTAACACAGCATTCTAATGTATCTGCAATTGTATGGTGGTATTTTTATGACTTTCTGTTCCTCTTTTCAATCAGCTGACTATTTTTCTATCAATTTCAACGAGTCAATTTCCCTTGACTTTAGGGTCAAAACCTGATGGATCAGGTTTTTGACAAAATAATAAAATAGAGAAGAGTAAGGTATTTATACCATAGTGGATTCTATTATATTCTATATAAACACATACAAAACAGCACATTAGCCAGGCTTCCATCCAATTGGCAACAGATTTCCATGTGAATATTCTAAAATCTATAAAAACAATGGCTTGTTGCTGATAAAATGCTGTGTGCCCTTACAAAAATCTAAATAGCGTTTCAATCGGTGACGTCACTTGCTCTGAGACCTTGAAGTAGTAGTTCCCCTTGCTCTGTAAAGGCCGCGACTTTTGTGGAGTGATGGATGACAATGCTTCGTGGGTGACTGTTGTTGATGTGTGAGGAGGGTCCCTGGTTCGCGCCCGGGTATGGGCAAGGGGACGGTCAAAAGTTATACTGTTACACCAACATACTAAAAAACTACTTGTAAAATGGTATAAATTTCCATCATGTAATTCTCAACATATCCCTAAAACACCAAGTTACAATGTTTCTCTTTGGGTGTGTTCCTAAATTCAATCTGGAGAGCCAGAGTGCGCTCTATGCCTTAGTAAATTCAGAGAGTTATCAATTTCCCCTGTACCTAATTTTTTTGCTGACGTTTACTGACACTGGCCATATTCAAGGAGTGTTGAGTGTTGATAAATTAATTAGTTATCCTGAGGGAATTTACGAACGCACCCTTACTAGGCAGGTTTGCTCAAGAGTGAGAGTGCTTGAAGCAAACACTAGAGCAAGCGGCTCCCTCTGCAGGCCTGAATCAAGGGCAACACCCTTGACTTTAAATACTGTCAATGATTACACAATGCCAAAATCATGGGCATTACTGTGGAGTTGGTCCCCCTTTTGCTTCTATAACAGCCTTCACTCTTCTGGGAAGGCTTTCCGCTAGATGTTGGAACATGGCTGAAGGGGACTTGCTTCCATTCAGCCTCAAGAACATTCGTGAGGTCGGCACTGATGTTGGGCGATTACGCCTGGTTCGCAGTCTGCGTTTCAATTCATTCCAAAGGTGTTCGATGGGGTTGAGGTCAGGGCTGTGTGCAGACCAGTCAAGTTCTTCCACACCGATCTCAACAAACCATTTCTATATGGACCTCACTTTGTGCATCCGTCGGACTGCTAGACGGTGAAGCGATTCATCAATCCAGAGAACACGTTTCTACTGCTCCGGAGTCCAATGGCGGCAAGCTTCACACCATTCCAGCCGAAGCTTGGCATTGCACATGGTGATCTCAGACTTGTGTGCAGCTGCTCGGCCATGGACACCCAAATATTGGGCTGACTTTGTTTCCAGAGGCAGTTTGAAACTCTGCAGTGAGTGTTGCAACCGAGGACAGACCATTTTTACACGCTTCAGCACTCGGCGGTCCCGTTCTGTGAGCTTGTGTGGCTTACCACTTCAGGGCTGAGCCGTTGTTACTCCTATACGTTTCAACTTCACAATAACAACAGTTACAGTTGACCTGGGCAGCCCTAGCAGGGCAGAAATTTGACGAACTGACTTGTTGGAAAGGCGGCATCCTATGAAGGTGCCACGTTGAAGGTCACTGAACTCTTCAGTAAGGCCATACTACTGCCAATGTTTCTATGGAGATTGCATGGCTGTGTGCTCGATTTTATACACCTGTCAGCAACGGGTGTGGCTGAAATAGCCGAATCCACTAATTTGAAGGGGTGTCCAGCTACTTTTGGTGATGTAGTGAATCTTACAATCTCCCACATTTTAGGATGGCAAGACCGGGAACCCAAACATGAGAAAAAAAATGGTACAATTAATACAGAAAGTATTACCCATTTTTCACATCAACTATTTCCCTTTTCTTTGATTTTACAGACTATCTAAGATCAACAATAGTAGCCTGACTTCATCAGAAATTTGCCCATACTGGTGTAGAAATTCATCAATATAAAACCAACCAACCTCTTTTGACCTTGTGGGGTTCATTTATTGAATACATGATTCTGCGATTGTGCTATGGTAACGCACAATTAATAAAGATGGTACTATTGTCACGTTTGTCGTATGAATGAGACCAAGACGCAGCGTGTGTAGAGTTCCACATATTTTAATAACCTGAAACTCACTAAACAAAACAATAAAGAACAAACAAAACGTGAAGCTATACATAATAGTGCTGACTGTCACGCCCTGGTCGAAGTATTTTGTGTTTGTCTTCATTTATTTGGTCAGGCCAGGGTGTGGCATGGGTTTTTGTATGTGGTGTGTTTGTATTGGGATTGTAGCTTAGTGGGGTGTTCTAGTTAAGTCTATGGCTGTCTGAAGTGGTTCTCAATCAGAGGCAGGTGTTTATCGTTGTCTCTGATTGGGAACCATATTTAGGCAGCCATATTCTTTGAGTGTTTCGTGGGTGATTGTCCTTAGTGTCCTGATGTCCTTGTTCTGTGTTTACATACACCAGTATAGGCTGTTTCGGTTTTCGTTACGTTCTTTGTTTTGTAGTGTTTGTAATTGATTCGTGTTTTACGTTTGTTTATTAAACATGGATCGCAATCTACACGCTGCATTTTGGTCCAACTCTCCTTCACACCTAGAAAGCCGTAACACTGACAGGCAACTACACATAGTCAAGATCCCACAACAGAAAGTGGGGAAAAGGAGGGAAAGGGGAAAAAGGGCTACCTAAATATGATCCCCAATCAGAGACAACGATAAACAGCTGTCTCTGATTGGGAACCATATCAAGCCAACATAGATATACAAAACCCCCTAGACATACATAAAACTAGAGTACCCACCCTAAGTCACACCCTGACCTAACCAAAATATATAGAAAAACAGAGATATCTAAGGTCAGGGCGTGACAACTATATGATAATTATTTGCAGCATTTATCATAATTCTGCATTACTATGGTAGAATGTATAATGCAGGTTAAAAACCATGGTATTTCCATGATCCACATCTATCTATACCATGGTAATTCAGGACGTACAGTGCATTCGGAAAGTATTCAGACCTCTTCACTTTTTCCACACTTTATTACGCCACAGCCTTATTCTAAAATGGATTAAATTGTTTATTTCCTCATCAATCTACACACAATACCCCATAATGACAAAGCAAAAACAGGTTTAGACATTTTAGCAAATTAATAAAAACTAAAAATATTCTGAACCTTTACTCAGTACTTTGTTGAAGCACCTTTGGCATCGATTACAGCTTTGAGTCTTCTTGGGTATGATGGTACAAGCTTGGTAGACCTGTATTTGGGGAGTTTCTCCCATTCTTCTCTGCAGATCCTCTCAAGCTCTGTCAGGTTGGATGGGGAGTGTCGCTGCACAGTTATTTTCAGGTTCTCTCCAAAGGTGTTCAATCGGGTTCAAGTCCGGGCTCTGGGTGGGCCACGCAAGGACATTCAGAGACTTGTCCCGAAGCCACTCCTACATTGCCTTGGCTGTGTGCTTAGGGTCGTTGTCTTGTTGGAAGGTGAACCTTTGCCCCAGTCTGAGGTCCTGAGTTCTCTGGAGCAGGTTTTCATCAAGGATTCATCAATGTTCATCTTTCCCTTGATCCTGACTAGTCTCCCAGTCACTGTCGCTGAAAAACATCCCCACAGCATGATACTGCCACCCCCATACTCCACCGTAGGGTTTCCTTCAGACGTAACGCTTGGCATTCAGGCCAGAGAGTTCAATCTTGGTTTCATCCGACCAGCGAATCTTGTTTCTGAAGTGTGGCTTCCATCTGGCCACTCTACCATGAAGGCCTCATTGGTGGAGTGCTGCAGACATGGTTGTCCTTCTGTAAGGTTCTCCCATCTCCACAGAGGAACTCTGGAGCTCTGTCAGAGTGACCATCGGGTTCTTGGCCACCTTCCTGACCAAGGCCTTTCTTCCCCAATTGCTCAGTTTGGCCTGGGCTGCCAGGTCTAGGAAAAGTCTTGGTGGTTCCAAACTTCTTCCATTAAAGAATGATGGAGGCCACTGTGTTCTTGTGGAACTTCAATGCTGCAGACATGTTTTAGTACCCTTCCCCAGATCTGTGCCTCGACACAGTCCTGTCTCGGAGCTCTACAGACAATTCCAATCAAGTTGTAGACACATCTCAAAGATGATCAATGGAAACAGGATGCACCTGAGCTCAATTTCGAGTCTTATAGCAAATGGTCTGAATACTTACATAAATAAGATATTTATGTTCTTTATTTTTCATACATTTGCAAAAAATTCTAAAAACATATTTTCACTTTGTCATTATAGGGTATTGTGTATAGATTGGGGAAAACATTTATTTAATCAATTTTAGAGTAAGGCTGTAACGTAACAAAACGTGGAAAAGGGGAAGTGGTCTGAATACTTTCCGAATGCACTGTAAGTGAAAGTACCATATTAGTAGCATTGTATGAATGAAAATACCATAGTAGTACCGTGGTACATTTTTGTAAGGGAGTGATGACGTAGTGCACATAAAATACATTTTGAGGTTAAGTTCCCATGTACCTGAATAGACAATGCAATTTACATTAGTTTCCATCGCATTTTAAACTCTAGCCAACAGAGCGCATATAGGCTACATCTGCGCACTGTTGGATAGAGTGCACGTATAGCCTATATGGACTAAAGAGAGAGATTGAAGAAATAAAAAGAATTGCCAGCCAAGCAGTGATGATCATGTCACCAGAAAAATGTTGCGTTCAAGAAAACTGGGATACTTCCGACTTCAGTGCTTTTAAGACAACTGGGAACTTGCAAAAAAACTAGTTCCGACTGGGAAAAATAGTTCTGAATGGTCACCCAACTCGAAATTCAAGTCGGAAACTCTGGCATCTTTCTAGAGCTCTGACTTTCCTACGTGAAGATCACTGATGTCATGATTTGACCTTGTTTTTTTCCAGAGTTCCCAGTTGTTTTGAATACAACATTAGACCCTCAATATTTGTTGGAAAGGAGCATCACCTTGCACTTTCACCATCCTGTGAAGTTCCTAACTTATTTCATCTGTAGCCTAATAAACTGCATGGTTTCCAACGAGTCATAGTGGTACCAGACAACATGTCATCACATCACTTCAAGTTTACTTAGATATGATGATGTTATATCAATATTTGTGGATAAAAGCGTTACCACCCACACAAAAACACCCTACAGTACCTTGTCTAGCATATTTTGTTTTGTGGACATTTGGAAAATGTCATGATATTTTTATATCCGACATGTACTTTTACTGGCATAAAAAAGTTACGGTAGTAGTAAAAAAAAACTGGTTACGGTAGTAGTAAATCATAGACATAGGCCTAAACCCAACATTATACACTGAGTGTACAAAACATTAGCAACACCTTCCCTGCATGCACCCGGTCCACCACAAGGAGTTGCTAGAGCACAATGAGCCAAGTAAAGCACCTCCGGCCAAACCCGGACGACGTTGGGCCACTTGTGCGGCATCCTATGGGACTCTGTCACGGCCAGTTGTGACACAGCCTGGGATCAAACCCCTGGCTGTAGTGACGCCGCAAATTAGCAATGCAGTGTATTAGACTGCTGCGCCACTCGGGAGGCCCCATATCTACAGTAGCTTTGATTGGACTGATCATGTCAACATCAAACTTTAAAAATCATCATGAATCAAGTCAACAATCTACTGGCAAATCCTTTTCAATCTTTGTCATATGAAGAGAAATTTTCCCAAGCTTAAAAGGATAAACATTTAATCGCAAGACACAATGGGCAAGAAAATTCCAAGTCGGGAATTCGGGCCTCTTTCTAGAGCTCTGACCTGAAGATCCATGACCTCATGATTAAAACTTGTTTTTTTCCGAGTTCCCAGTTGTCTTGAGAGCACCATAAATCCAGAGAATTCCAGACTTTGATGACTGCCGCGCCACCTTCCTATTCAAATGTGCATAGCACAACAAACTAGAAAAATTTATTGTATGCTGCTGCTGCATAAATTATGTAATATGCCAGGGAGATATGTATACAGTAGCGTAGAAAGTAATACTAAGTGTATGTTGTGTAGTAAACTGTTAGTGTTCCTCTCACCATAACAATTTTGTCTCTTTCCCCCTCATAACTTAGCCTACTGTTCTGACTTAGTGGTGCACATGTAGCCTATATGCTGTTTTAGAGAAATTGAATCGTTGAATGTATGTGCTTTTCTTGTCTGCTTATATGCCCTCTTTTTTATCCTACGGTTCTGACTTGGTGTACAGAGAGAATACTATAAGAATGGCCCATGTTCTGAATTCTGTCACTGTACATTTCAAAAGTTCTGAACAAATTGTTATATTGACTACGTCCATCCTAGCTCGCTCATTAATGTCTTAATCAACATTGTGGATTGCCTCTGATCCGCTCATTGTTCCCTTATACCATAGTTTGTACATCTCAATTGTCATTAGAAACCACATTTGTTTAAGCAAGTCAGCCATATAAAAAAATATAAAAAAAATATATCAGCTGTGTTTGTTTAAGCAGTAAAGGAGGCTGAACTGTTTTGCTGCCAGACAAGGCTCCGCTGATAGCCAGGTGTAGCGGTGGTAAGGATTCACTCCATGGAGCTGAAAAGAAAGCTCTGCTGTTGGGACAGCTTTATGTAGGCTCTAACAGTTTGTAGGCACCTTTTGTCACTGTTACAGTGCAATTAAGTGCAATTATTATTTAGTGTTGTGTAGTGGCTTTGCTGGCATGCATCTCCATTTTTTTGTTGTTTAGTTTGCCCAACCAAAAGTAATAGCTAGCTAGTGATATTACTGTCATATCAGTGGCATAACTGTTAACCATCATGGTAGGATAATATCAACAGAACAGTTTTTACAACATGTTGCCATGCAAGGCTAATTTTTGCTTGTAGTTTTTTTCCACAGATTAGCATGGTGTTGGTGGGCTCTTACACAAGGAATGTCATGTAACAGTTTTTTTTTTGCGCAACTGATGTTAAAACATAAAATACATTCTAAACACTAAATATCCACTGGGGGGTTATCTTTCCTTTTCAAGAGGACCCGATACGTATGTAGATATGATACAAGAATGATACATGTTTATATGGGGGGGAAAACATTGGTTATACTTCACTGACAAGCTCTAAACTTTGCCATGATACTTGTCTGATTATTGGCAGTTTAATTGGCTTTTATAAACATCCTTAGACTGCGCTGGAGAGAACCTGTCAGTCAAGCTCAGAGGTTTGTTTGTATGCAGAAGATAGTAATTATTTAATGCAGTATAGTAAATTCTGATTAAGGGCCTACTTATGGTTGTTTTAACTTTAACTGTCTACATCCAACATGTATGTTATTGTGTGTCACTCACTGTCAATACACTGTGTTGTTACCCGATGGAAAAGACTGCTTCCTGACTTTTGTGGCCCATGCACTGGGGAAGGCTTGTGTTCAGGGACACAAGGCTTCCCCTTCTTGACACCAGGCCATCCTCCAAAAGTCTTTGCCTCAGATGCACTCACACCTGCCTGCTGCCATTCCTGAGCAAGCTCTGTACTGGTGGTGCCCCAATCCCGCAGCTGAATCAACTTTAGGAGACAGTCCTGGTGCTTGCTGGACATTCTTGGGCACCCTGAAGCCTTCTTCACAACAATTGAACGGCTCTCCTTGAAGTTCTTGATGATCCGATAAATGTTGATTTAGGTGCAATCTTACTGGCAGCAATATCCTTGCTTGTGAAGCCCTTTTTGTGCAAAACAATGATGACGGCACGTGTTTCCTTTTAGGTAACCATGGTTGACAGAGGAAGAACAATGATTCCAAGCACCACCCTCCTTTTGAAGCTTCCAGTCTGTTATTCGAACTCAATCAGCATGACAGCATGATCTCCAGCCTTGTCCTCGTCAACACTCATACCTGTGTTAACGAGAGAATCACTGATATGATGTCAGCTGGTCCTTTTGTGGCAGGGCTGAAATGCAGTGGAAATGTTTTTGGGGGATTCAGTTCATTTGCATGGCAAAGAGGGACTTTGCAATTCATCTGACTGTACATACACAGGTAACTCTAGGTTACCTTAAACCCACATAACTCCTCCCTAATTTCCTTATCAACAGTGTGGGACTGCTGGACTTTCACCCATAGAGCCTCAGCGGTAGACAAAAAAAAGTACAAAGGGTTGGCCATAAAGTAGTTAGTAACATAGCCTGAATGTCAATCTAGATCAGAACATAACGACTGTATTACAGATGCAGAGGACTGGTGGCTCGGTTAGTAAACGTCTCAGGATGAGGAAGAGGACCGGTGACCATGATTCCGAGGAGCAGAAGTCTGATGGAAATAAAACTAAGGTGTCATTGAGTGCGCAGCCGAGGTGAGTTGGTAGGCTGTGCCTCACACTAGCACTGCTTAAAATGATCATCCCGTCTCGTCTAGTCGAGACTAGAATCAATGAGTCTAGACTAGTAAATAGACCTACAGTTGACGTTGGAAGTTTACATACACTTAGGTTGGAGTCATTTAAACTCATTTCTCAACCAATCGCCAAATGTCTTGTTAACAAACTATAGTTTTGGCAAGTCGGTTAGGACATCTACTTTGTGCATGACACAGGTCATTTTTCCAACAAATGTTTACAGACAGATTATTTCACTCATAACTCACTGTATCACAATTCCAGTGGTTCAGAAGTTAACATACACTAAGTTGACCATGCCTTTAAACAGCTTGGAAAATTCCAGAAAATGATGTCATGGCTTTAGAAGCTTCTGATAAGCTAATTGACATCATTTGAGTCAATTGGAGGTGTACCTGTGGATGTATTTCAAGGTCTACCTTAAAAACCTCAGTGCCTCATTGCTTGACATCATGAGAAAATCAAAAGAAATCAGCCAAGAGCTCAGAAAAGTCTTGTTCATCCTTGAGAGCAATTTCCAAACGCGTGAAGGTACCACGTTCATCTGTACAAACAATAGTATGCCAGTATAAACACACACCGCTCAGGAAGGAGACACGTTCTGTCTCTAAGAGATGAACGTACTTTGGTGCAAAAAGTGCAAATCAATCCCAGAACAACAGCAAACGACCTTGTGAAGATGCTGGAGGAAACAGGTACTAAAGTGTCTATATCCACAGTAAAACCAAGCCCAATATCGACATAATCTTGGGGTGGCAGGGTAGCCTAGTGGTTAGAGCGTTGGACTAATAACCAGAAAGGTTGTAAGTCCAAATCCCCGAGCTGACAAGGTACAAATCTGTCTTTCTGCCCCTGAACAGACAGTTAACCCACTGTTCCTAGGCCGTCATTGAAAATAAGAATTTGTTCTTAACTGACTTGCCTAGTTAAATAAAAGGTTAAAAAAAACCTGAAAGGCTGCTCAGCAAGGAAGACGCCACTGCTCCAAAACCGCCATAAAAAAGCCAGACTACAGTTTGCAACTGCACATGGGGACAAAGATCATACTTTTGGAGAACTGTCCTCTGGTCTGATAAAACAAAAATGGAACTGTTTGGCCATAATGACCATCGTTATGTTTGGAGGAAAAGGAGGCGGCTTGCAAGCAGAAGAACACCATCCCAACCGTGAAGCACGCGGGTGGCAGCATCATGTTGTGGGGGTGCTTTGCTGCAGGAGGGACTGGTGCACTTCACAAAATACATAGCATCATGAGGATGGAAAATGATGTGGATATATTGAAGCAACATCTCAAGACATCAGTCAGGAAGTTAAAGCTTGGTTGCAAATGGGTCTTCCAAATGGACAATGACCCCAAGCATACTTCCAAAGTTGTGGGACAACAAAGTCAAGGTATTGGAGTGGCCATCACAAAGCCCTGACCTCAATCCTATAGAAAATGTGTGAGCAGAACTGAAAAAGTGTGTGCAAGCAAGGAAGCCTACAATCCTGACTCAGTTACACCAGCTCAGTCAGGAGGAATGGGCCCAAATTCACCCAACTTATTGTGGGAAGCTTGTGGAAGGCTACCCGAAACATTTGACCAAATGTAAACAATTTAAAGGCAATGCTATCAAATACTATTTGAGCGTATGTAAACTTCTGACCCTCTGGGAATGTGATGAAAGAAATTAAAGCTGAAATAAATCACTCTCTACTATTATTCTGACATTTCACATTCTTAAAATAAAGTGGTGATCCGAACTGACCTAAGACAGAGCACTCTTACTAGGATTAAATGTCAGAATTTGTGAAAAACTGAGTGTACATGTATTTGGCTAAGGTGTATGTAAACTTCCGACTTCAACTGTATTATTGGCGTAACATGCACTTCAATGGTAATATCCAGTAAGGTCAGCTGACATCATGAACCAGTTGTCATTGTAATGTTTATGCTTTTTTCTCGAGTTTTGGGAAGTAATGATCCAATTTCTCTCTCAATTCAATTTAAAAATGTTTATTTAAGGGCTTTATTGGCATGAGAAACATATGTTAACATTGCCAAAGCAAGTGAAATAGATCTCTCTCCCTCTGTCTTTCTCTCTGTCTCAGACCTAGCCCCCGTTTGTTGTGGTGGTTCAAAAGAGGTCTCCTGGCTGTATGTGTCATTTATGTTTCGGTGCCTTTCATGATGCCACTGTTTCCTGACATCATAAAACACCTGGTTTATTCTCACAGAGGTGAGTGTAATCATGAGCATTATCCAAAATACTGGACAAATTAGGAATAATAACTCAGAGTAATTAGTATATATTCTCACCTTGTTTTTAGTCAGGGTCCCATTCTTCGTCGACCATAGCCAGCCAGCCGACCTGTCTCTTAACCACACAATGAACATGTACCTTACATCCGAACAAGGGATCTCATTGGGCGTATGGTGAGTAGGCTCACATAAACCCTTTCTCCAGGCTACATTGTGAGTTACGTTTAATGTAGCCTACCTACCTTACATCTGAAGTACATTCACTGCCACTGGACAGTGTAGATTTATAAAAGACTGCATTGAACTTTATACATCAAAGTCAGTATACAGTCCCTTACAAGTGTTGTCACTGTACAATATCTTCAAGGCACACAGTCCCTGAAAGTCAGTGGAAAGAGGCACAGGGAAAGGACTTGGAATGGTACCAAGATTCTTTGGGAGCTGGAAATCCGATCATCATTTATCTCCATGGCAATGGAGGCACAAGGTAGCAAGAACAATGGATTGCTACACAATAATATTTCAAATGTTCTCACTTTGAATCTAAAAGTCCACATTATTTCAAACAGGGCAGCAAGTCACCGTGTGGGAGTAATACATGTAAGTGACTGACAACCACAACAAACGTTGATTCATCATGGTGTAAATGATAAACTGGTAATTGGCCTTTGTCTACAGCTACTGAGTGCAATGGATTACCATGTTTTGGCTTTGGACTACAGAGGTTGGTTAAAATTTAATTATTCTACTAGACGGTTGAAACATGTCACTACACATATTCTTGACCACCTGACATTAGCCTCATTTTGTGGTGTGTTATTTCACCTTGCTGTAAAGAGACTGATAACCAGCCCCCAATTCCAAATACTGTAGTAAAGTTCACCTTACCCTCTGGGGTTGTTTTGCTTCTGACTGCCCCCTTGTGGTAATTTACAAATCAGTATACAACTGCATCAAGTTTACCTCAGGCACAGACATGATGTGATAGGACTATACGTAGTCTAGTATGTTTGCATACTGTACAGCCATTGATATAAGAAACTCTGACAGGTTTTGGGGACTCCACCGGAGAGCCCACTGAAGTTGGTATAACCACTGACACCCTCTACCTGTACCAGTGGGTAAAAGCCCGCAGTGGGAGCAGTCTGGTGGTATTATGGGGACACTCCCTTGGCACTGGGTGAGTGACCAGGTGGATGGTTCAGTCTGTAGAGAAAAGCGAGTGGAAATGATAACTTATGTCAATGCATAGTTGCACACAATTCTGCTTTTACTCAAACTATACACAGCGGTCTCTTAAATGAACAATGCTCCGATTTCAATTCAAAACAAATAACAGTTAATAATATGACCACGATTAAAATCATGAAGAGCCTAACAGTCAAATAAAATGCACATCTCAGATGTAATGTAATTGAAGTGTAAGGCAAATTTCATAAAAGCAAAGGAAATCAAAACTAATACTGCGTCTGCATAAGCAGACACTATATTACCTTTATTAAATTTACCTGGATTAACTTAAACTTTCCCTGTAATGCCTTTGTCTTACATTCCAGAGAGATGTGTATGTCATTCCACTGGTAGGTATCTCATTATTTAAATTATGATTATGTTTAAAAGTAAGCATGGTTCATTCAAGAGACTGGACTATGTTTAAAGTTTGATTCAACACTTACTTGTTTCATTTGTTGCTTGTTCCCCTCATACACAATACAGTATTTGTGATATTTATGTTGTGAGTTTAAGTTAGAGGATCTGTCACTATCACTACTTCTACTTAATCTACCCTCACTAATGGTTATGATTGAAATACTCAAATCAATGATTAGAAATAATGACAGAACATTTTGACAGTTACTCTGATAGAGTATAAGACATGAGCAGTAAAATGTAGTTTCCCCCCTCATCTTTGTACAGAGTGGCCACTAATACTGCAGTCAAACTAATGGAACACGGTAGGCCTGAATCCATTCAAATTTCGTATTTTATACCCTCTGGTTAAAGTACAATACACATGATCGGCATAATGACATTCATTTCATGAAAGTTTCTTGTGTGACTCATTATGGAAGCTGACTTGATATATTTACATGCTTAGAATATTTTTGCTTTTATCAGGGATTGTTGTTGATGGTGTGATCATTGAGGGAGCATACACCAACATTCGACAGAAGGGGGCTCATGATCCGTTTGGCTGGGTAAGATTCACATACCCTCCTGTCCATAGCGATACAGTACATCTTTAAACGCCATGATTTTGTATTCATTAATGTACTAAACTGCATTTTGTCTTCAGTTTTATTGGAAGTTCCCAGGTTTTGAGTACTTTTTCCTAGACACAATGGCAGAACACAATATAATCTTCCCTAATGACGAAAAGTAAGTATTTTTGATTTAGACTAAAACATTTTGTTGTAAATTTGTTTTGGTTCATGCAACTTTTCACTGTACTTGTCATCCTTTATTTTGATATCATAATACAGGTTTGCAATATGCGGTAACAAATCGAATCAAAATAACTGCTACACCCACTGCAACCAAAATGTGTTTCAGGAATTGTTCTGAGAGTTTGAGGTTGATTGTTCATGAAAGTGATGTTTCACCATGTCTCTACAGCTTGAAGAGGATGAGGAGTCCTCTTCTAATACTTCATGCAGAGGATGACCACGTAGTGCCTATCCACATGGCTCAGCAGGTGTGGCTTATACTTTTACTGTAACTAACAATAATTTATCTGTTTTCATCTGTCTATTTTATCACAGGCAACATTTGTGATATTATATGTATGGTTTGAATGACAATAGCAAGAAGGGGTCCTGGAAACATGATATACAGTTAAAAGGAAGTTTCCACCTCTCGTCCTTTGTTGTGTTCCTATCAAGCTGTATGAAATTGCACAGAGTGCCCAAAACTCAGAGAATCGAGTTAAAATGGTACCGTTCGCCAGATCCCTTGGGTACCTTCACAATGGATTGTACAAAGACCCTCACATGCCCAACATTATTGGGTGAGGAAATCCTGTCAATTCTTCAATTGCAATTTGAAAAAAAAGGCAATTCCGATTCTATATCAATGTTTATTCTAACTATAAAATGTACACCTTTTGTCATCCATATCGTTACAGGGAATTTGTACATTCATTGCCCCCCTAATCCAGTGACCTATGCAGAAGAACCTTTGGACATCAACTGTTTCAACATATCTAGAGAACTGCAAAACCTAGATGCACAGTTTGCATGTCTCTTTACCTTATGGCAAATAAGTAGGTTGGACTTCAATCACATGGTCCAATCATTGATCTAATATCAGATAGAAGTTACATTGCCAGTAATGTAAAGCACTTACTTAGCTGAAAAGACTGAGAAAAAAAAGAGAGAATCTATGAGGTTCAGCTCTGGGTTTAGCACTTACTGAGATGTCCAATGCATTATTATCTAGCTATAGTCTTAGTCTATGTGCAAATTACAGAACTTTTGAGATGGAGGCAATGCATTGGTTTCCTTTCTATGAATTCTAAATGTGAAAAATTATTATTAATCAATGTTTAAAGTGTTAAAGTGTTCAATCTTAGGTGAATTCTTAGTAGTGATTACAGAAAAGTTACTGATGTAAAAGCTTTTCTTCTTGGCAAGTATTACATTACAAATAAAACGTGATCAACGTCCATGAATCGTACATGTTCTTGTTGGATGTTTACATGACTGGTTACTAGTACGTCTGAGATAAAGACTAAAAGAGACAAATCACTACAGTGGAAGTGATACATACTGTATTTTATGATGATGTAATGAGATGTACCTAGAAATCCTAGTAGATACACTACCGTTCAAAAGTTTGGGGTCATTTAGAAATGTCCTTGTTTTTGAAAGCATCCCCAAGTCACCTCTTCACTGTTGACATTGAGACTGGTGTTTTGCGGGTACTATTTAATGAAGCTGCCAGTTGAGGACTCGTGAGGCGTATGTTTCTCAAACTAGACATTCTAATGTACTTGTCCTCTTGCTCAGTTGTGCACCGGGGCCACACACTCCTCTTTCTATTCTGGTTAGGGCCAGTTTGCGCTGTTCTGTGAAGGGAGTAGTACACAGCGTTGTACAAGATCTTCAGTTTCTTGGCAATTTCACACATGGAATAGCCTTAATTTCTCAGAACAAGTATAGACTGACGAGTTTCAGAAGAAAGGCCTTTGTTTCTGGCCACTTTGAGCCTGTAATCAAACCCACAAATGCTGATGCTCCAGATACTCAACTAGTCTAAAGAAGGCCAGTTTGATTGCTTCTTTAATCAGGACGACAGTTTTCAGCTGTGCTAACATAATTGCAAAAAGGTCTTCTAATGATCAATTAGCCTTTTCAAATTATAAACTTGGATTAGCTAACACAACATGTCATTGGAACACAGGAGTGATGGATGCTGCTAATGGGCCTATGTAGATATTCCATAAAAACTCTGCCGTTTCCAGCTACACTAATAATTTACAACATTAACAATGTCTACACTATTTCTGATCAATTTGTTATTTTAATTGACAAAAAAAAAGAGCTTTTATTTAAAAAAGAATGCATTTTCTAAGTGACTCCCAAACTGTTGAATGGTAGTGTATAATGATGATCTGTTCAATGAGTTGTCTCTGTAAAATGAGATATCAACATTTTAGTCATACATGAGAAGTGGGCCAGGTTTCATGCCCCCAAAGGTGAGGCATTTCTAATACTTACAATCGGATGACGTGGCTGAAAGTTGCGGACAGTGTAGAAACCGGAGTTTCATTATTCAACGGATTGTTCACCGTCTTCGATTTGATTTGAGATTACAAGCCATGTGACATGTCTGCATCAATCACAAGCGAATGCGATGCGAGTGAGGCAATTTACGCCATATGCGTACGAGAGCATCCAGAAAAACTGCTAGTGTCGTACAACCAGGAAGAAGGTGGGATAGCACTAACAGAGCTAACATCCCAAATCTACAAACTTTCCCAGAAAATGATGGGGTCTTCCAGGTGGAAGATTGCAGTGGTGGTCTTTCTCTCGGTTGCCGAGATGTTAATGCCGATTGAGGCAGATGAACACGAACACACGGTAAGATCATTTGAGGTCGAATAAAAATGGGTAGCCTTGTGTGTAGTGTGAAAATAATGGACGTTCTGGCTTGTTAGCCAGCTGTAGTAGCTACATGATACAACCGATTAGCCTATTTATTATTTTTTAACTCAGCGAGATAAGAGTAATATCGTTTCATGTAACTAACTAGTTCGTTATGAGGTTAACGTTCAATGTTGATAAATAATAAATACAATAACTAACGTTGGCGAACAAGTTAACGTAGGGCACCAAAGTTAGCTAGCGAAGTTAGCTGGCTAATGTTAGCCAGTGACATCTCATTGCATACATATGGTAGGAATATTTTGCATAACCACTCATCCATATTTGGTTATTTAGCTACTTATCTAGCTAGTTTGCAAAGTACATATAGGAAAATGTCTCTAGGAATATGCCTAGCTAGTCAAGTATTTTTGGTAGTTTTACTAACGTTGCCATTGCGAAGACTGCATATCCGGTTATTAAGGCGGCAGGCCTGTCTAGGTACTAGGACATCAAATGGTCAAGACAAAAGCAAATCGCATTCCGTGTTTTACAGTACAATTGGAAGTAAATACTTTTGCTCTTGATTTCTGACCTGTAACCTATATAGTGTTTTGATCATGCTTCAACCTAGCCAATAATTCTCAACTTTGCACGTTGGCTAGCGTCAACACTAGCCTATTCATAGATGCTGACTACCTTTAGGTTCATGAATAAGACGTTATCTTCTGGCCGGGGGAGTGCTGTAATAGCCCCGACGCTTGGTCTGAACGTTAACGCGCATCGCTTGCGGTACTGGTTTGGAAACGTAAGAGACGTGTATTTCATATCAGTGACAAATAATTTTCAAAAAAACAAAAAGTTAAATTACTACACTTTTTTTAAAATAGGGTTTGTGATCCCACACGGCCATATCTCCATGTTAGCGCTTGTTTACTGAAGACCGACAGAATATAGCTAATTAATACGGTTGGTCAACAATCTAGCTTGCTCCGAAAACTTGTGTGTAATGGGGAAGTGTAGCAGAAGTGTAGTTTGTTGGTTGAAGGCACACACAGCAGTATGGATCTGTGCAAACCTGCTACATGGCCAAAAGTATGTGGACACCCTTACAAATTAGTCAATTTGGCTGTTTCAGTCACACCTGTTGCTGACAGGTGTATAAAATCGAGCACACAGCCATGCCATCAATATGGACAAACATTAGCAGTAGAATGGCCTTACTGAAGAGCTCAGTGACTTCCAATGTGGCACAAGTCAGTTTGTAAAATGTATTCCCTGCTAGTGCTGCCCCGGCCAACTGTAAGTGCTGTTATTGTGAAGTGGAAATGTCAAGGAGTGACAACAGCTTAGCCGTAAAGTGGTAGGCCACACAAGCTCACAGAACGGTACTGCCGAGTGCTGAAGCACGTAGCCTGTAAAAATGGTCCATCCTCGGTTGCAACACTCACGACTGAGTTCCAAACTGCCTCTGGAAGCAACGTCAGCACAATAACTGTTCGTCAGTAGCTTAATGAAATGGTTTTTCATGGCTGAGCAGCTGCACACAAGCTTAATATCACCATGCACAATGCCAAGAGTCTGCTAGAGTAGTGTAAAGCTTACTGAATCTGGATTTGGGGGATGCCAGGAGAACGCTATCTGCCTAACTGCATAGTGCAAACTGTAAAGTTTGGAGGAGGAGGAATAATGGTTTGGGGCTGTTTTCATAGTTCAGTCTATTCCCCTTAGTTCCAGTGAAGGGAAATCCTAATGCTACAGCATACAATGACATGCTAGACGATTTTGTGCTTCAAACTTTGTGGCAACAGTTTGGGGAAGGTTCTTTCCTGTTTCAGCCTGACAATGCCCCGTGCACTGAGGTCCATACCTCACTAATGCTCTTGTTGCTGAATGGAATGTTCCAACATCTACTGGAAAGCCTTCCCAAAAGGGTGAAGGCTGTTATCGCAGCAAAGGGGGGGGACCAACTCCATATTAATGCCCATGATTTTGGAATGAGATGTTTGACGAGCAGGCGTCCATATACTTTTGGCAATGTAGTGTATGTTTAAAAAAAACGTAGGCCTTTTGCAAGCGATTATTGACGTTTCTAAACAATAAAATAGAGCGTCAGGATTGTAGTCCACATGGTCTTACCGGTAAAAGGCTCTGCGTGGTCAATTTGACATCTGCAGTGGCCGTACAGCATTTACGGTGATATGGCCTCTGCCGAAGTCAGGGCATTCATACTTCTTGCGCTTTGTTGTTGTCAAGGGAGTGAGTGTGTTTATACAGAACCTCCCGCTCCCACCTACCATCAAACAATCATGACAATGCAGAGCTATACGTAGCCCTCGGCATTGTTACAAAATTTGGGAGGTGCATGGCGATTCAGTACGGCACTCAATTTGGCCTCTGCGTGTCTCCAGAAGCGCCGCAATTGCGTCCCTCCATATGGAGCCTCCAACCACATTTACGGATCAAGTATAAATTGGATTTAATCCTTGTTTATAGTTGAGAACCCTTTGCATAAGGCACAGTGTCTTGTTAATGCCTTGGATTCTCAAGAGCAAGCTTCAACTTGGTCCTCACTGGTACTGTAGCCAGTTAGCACTAGCTAGTAAGCTTTGCATCCGCACTCAGTGCATAATGAATAGCTGACTACACAACCAGCGCAAAGCAGACATCCTTACCAATGCTGTCTTGTCAGTGTGAATGTGATCGGGTGAGTTTTTATATGGATAAAGCCCCTTGTCGCTACATTGTTTTCTGCCCATTATTGTCAAGCTGACAACTAACAAGGGTGCTTGCTTGAGTTTTCACTCCGGTTGAAAAGACCTTTATTCAGTTCAATATACATTTCGTTGTTGATGACATATGCCTGTATGTCGTGTGGATTGGTTTTTACATGGTGTCATTAAAACAGTAACTTTATGACTCATTGTCAATGTATTTTTTGCCACAGACAGCTGCTATCCAAAAGCTTTATAGATGGAGGCTGCTTGGAATAGACTAACATGGTGGCTGTTTTTGTTATTATTTGCCTGAATGCACAATTTATATCCTTGTATGGAATACCAAATGCTAGTTCTCAGATGGCAGCAAAACAAGTAAGTTATAGCATGTTTAATGTGTTTCTTCCCTTTTTCAGTACACAGATAAAGAGGAGGTGGTTTTATGGATGAATACAGTGGGGCCTTACCACAACAGACAAGAAACGTACAAGTACTTCTCCCTGCCCTTCTGCGTGGGCACCAAAAAGACCATTAGCCACTACCATGAGACATTAGGAGAGGCTCTGCAAGGAGTCGAGCTGGAGTTCAGCGGCCTAGACATTAAGTTCAAAGGTATACAAAAATCTACACCCACGGGCAACTGTACTACTTGGACTCTGGAGTGACAGTCACTATTTGATCAGCATTGTTTGATTTTGAGTAGTCAATTATATTCTTTCCTAGCATGAAGTTAGATCCAAAAGCAGCCTACACTTGCATTATGTCTTGTAGTGTTATGTCATACTAAACACTTTTTTTGTCATTTTGCTCTCACAGATGAAGTCATGCAAACAACATACTGTGAAATCGAGCTGGACAAAGCCAAACGGGATGCCTTTGTATATGCCATTAAAAACCACTATTGGTACCAAATGTACATTGATGACCTACCTATCTGGGGTGAGTGATACTGCTGCACTGCCTGTTGCAACTTGTCCAGTCATTTAGTTATGGAGAATCAGTTATGCCCCTCTGAGGCAGTTGAAATGAAGGCATCCAAATGTTCATTCATACTTTTCTGGGCTTATCTGTTGCCTCACTGATTGGTATGGGAAGTTGTTTGACTATGACAAAGGTTATCTATGGAAAAGCCTAGTTCATTACTATTGAAAAGGGCCCGGTTTTGGAATGAGGAATGTCTTAAACATGGAGCTATTTCACATGTAATGGTGCCTACTAGGGTTGGGCGACATGCCGATGTATAGTTTATTTAAACTTGACTGGCACCACAGTAGAGCTGACCCGGCAGCCCACAGCCGGGCCATGCCAGGTGGCCTTTGCTATAGCCTGCATAAGCTATTTCAATAAATATGTTTTAAACTATTTACAGAATGCAAGAGAATAATGTACGGAGCTAAGCTTTTCACCAAAGCAGCGCAAAATGTCCAGTCAAATGTTTTTTCTCTCTTTGAATATTTTTACCAGACACTCCGGTGTCTTAATTATTTTAAAGCCTAGATTTGTTTTTTCTCTCCCACTTGATAGGACTTCGGTTTTTATGCATGCTGGCTTTCTCCCACTGCGCTACTTCATGAGCAAACAATTAATTTATCTAATGGAGTTCTAGGCTATATCAGGAAGTTTGAAGTTGTTTTTGAATGACCTAAACATTAACATGTTCTACCAATGTCAACTCGGCATTCCTCTCTCCCTCGGTAACATATTTCAAGTTTAGAAGTCAGAACCCATCATAGGCCTAAGGTAATAATGAGGGGTAGAACAAACCATAGCAAGACAACAAAAAAACGGTGAGTCATTTAAAAAAAACATACAGTTCAGTAAATATTAGTTTATTAGCTATAAAGGAAATGATGCATGCATCCCTCTTCCTTGCTGTTGCAAATCAATCGACCCAAAAGGCAAATCCTACTAATTAAAATAGCCTATCAAAGCATTAATACAAGTTAGTTATGAAGAGTATTTCCCAAATAGGCTCGTGTTTAATGTCCTAAAGTTTTTCAGCTTTCAAGTGGGAAAGTCGGTCTATAGTCCATTTTCGGCTAGTTTTATTTTGAATGACAACTAGTGAAATCAAGCGAACAATATCAAGATGGGAAAGTCCAATTGGAAGTGAACAGCTGAGCAAAGCTTATGAAAGAGTAGGCCTATTTCCATAGCCTATTATTCGCAATGTAGGCTATAACCTACCTACATCGTATAAAACAGAAGCCTAGGCCAAATAAGAGGAAGATTAGTCAAAAATGTCAATCATTGAATAATTATCCAGTTCTGGGGACAGCAGCGTTGGGGTTTGAACTTGCAACCTTCCGGTTACTAGTCCAACACTCTAACCTCTAGGCTACCCTGCCGCCCCACAATCCACGACATGGATTGTGTATGTGTGCTATTCAGAGGGTGAATGGGCAAGACAAAAGATTTAAGGCGTATCGGTTTGTACATTTTTCACGTTCAACAGTTTCCCGTGTGTATGAAGCATTGGAGGCAACATGCTTCCACAGGTGCCAGCAACCCTGTGGAACGCTTTTGACACTTTGTACTGTCCAACCCCTGATGAATTGTGGCTGGGACGGGGGGGATGCAATATTAGGAAGATGTTCCTAATGTTTGGTGTACTCTGCATATATATATACACACACACACACACACAGGAGGTGGGGCAGATGGCCTTGCCCAAGTCTTTATAACCATGGAATAGTTCCAGTAGCTGAGTGAATAAATATGGACTTTGGCCCTGGATCTGGTTACTGCATTCCACACCAAACTTGCCATGTTGCCAGTAAATTTCTGGTGGCAGTGCACTAATCTCTCTCTATTCTAGGAATTGTTGGCGAGGCAGATGAAAACGGAGAGGATCATTATCTGTGGACTTACAAGAAATTGGAGATCGGCTTCAATGGCAACCGAATTGTTGATGTCAACCTGACAAGTGAAGGCAAAGTCAAGCTTGTGCCTAACACACGAATTGCAATGTCGTACTCGGTAAGTATTTGCAATTGCTTTATAGAGACGGGAAATGGGACTTGATTTTTCTAGTATACACAGGGTTGAATATGTATTTTGGAGGTGTGATGTTTAAATTTACTACAACGAGCTTTATAATGTTTTATATAAAGTTAAGTCCCCTACATCAGCATCCAAACGTGTCTCATTTGCCAAAGGAATGATGTGAATCGTCTTTTACCACAGGTAAAGTGGAAGAAGTCAGATGTGAAGTTTGAAGACCGATTTGACAAGTATCTCGATCCATCTTTTTTCCAACACAGAGTAAGTTTAATCTTTTAAGATGAGCAATGCAATTTTGCACTGAACTGTACAGTACTCTGTGATCAACCTGTTTTAAAGATGCAGTATGTGGAAATGGCACTGCCATTTCCTGGCTGATAAAATTCTAATAGTTTGCCTAATTTCAGTTTGTGACCCAAACAAGCAAGTATAGTGTAGAGAATCATTGTGCCATCTAAACAGAAATGGCACACACAGAAATGGCACACACAGAACATATATACTGCTCCTTAGACTTGCTTTCAATGAGTGACAGCTCTATAACTAATATTTCTATGTGAATTTTATCAGGTCATCCAGAAAGTTACATATTGCAGCTTTAACAATTCTGGGATTCAAGGATGTCATGTTCTGGAATCTAGGGATGTGCGATATTCCCCGTGGTAATAAAAAGTGTCTTTTCTCTAGATTCACTGGTTTTCCATCTTCAATTCCTTCATGATGGTTATCTTCTTGGTTGGCCTGGTGTCCATGATCCTGATGAGAACTCTAAGGAAGGACTATGCTAGATACAGCAAAGAGGAGGAAATGGATGACATGGTAACGTTTCATAGCCTTGGTAGCATTAGTGATAGAAAATCACATTGAGCATCATGCACTTAAGATTTTGCTTTATTAGTTTAGGCCCAGGGCTTCGTATGATTTTGGCTAGCTGTATGTCCTTTGTCTTAATGTACCCCTGGACCTTTGACGCCTCTCCCTGCTGCAGGACAGGGACCTGGGGGATGAGTATGGGTGGAAGCAGGTCCATGGAGACGTGTTCCGGCCATCCAGCCACCCAATGATCTTCTCCTCTCTTATTGGCTCTGGATGCCAGATCTTCTCGGTCTCGTTCATCGTCATCGTCGTGGCCATGATTGAGGATCTGTACACTGAGTGAGTGATGAGTACCTCCCCGCAGATAACCTAATGGCGTTTTTCTTCGTTTCTGTCTAACGTGGGTGTGTTCATGCGCACTGTGGCTTCCCGTTTGTCTCTGCAGGAGAGGATCCATGCTGAGCACAGCCATCTTTGTGTATGCTGCCACCTCTCCTGTCAATGGCTATTTTGGCGGAAGTTTGTATGCCAAACAAGGAGGTATGTAAGGGTTTGTCTTAAAAATAGAAACTCCATTCCTACACATCACACCTCAATTATTACTGCACTTTGCAAAGGACTTTTTGCACACACACTATTGTCACCATCACATTTTCTGAACATGGAGCCTGGGTGGTCAAAACACTGTTTGTGGTACTTTGTGTAGAATGCTGCGGTTGATGCCTATTGACAAAAATGTGGCTACATTGTTAGTGTCATTATGTGTAAATAGCACATGGTGTTACAGAATCCCCCTCCTGAGGGCGCCATGGGACTAATTTCTAGCTTGAGCATTTTCTTTCTGGAGCTGTTTGGGCTGACTCACCCATCCTCACCCTTTCTCCCCCTCACATGAGAGATCAATATCTCCTCCAGCTCATGGCTTTAGCCAATCGGACAATAGCCATGCGTCTCACTACTGTGCGCGCTCTAGCTATGCAGTGTGTCCAGGTCCTGATTGGCTAGCCAGCCTGACCCATGCTCCAGCCTGACCCATGAGTAAATATTGCCAGTACCTGAATGGTGTTATTCCAGTCTGTGAGTGTGGGTGAACACAGAAACCATACCCGTGTTCATATTCTCTTGAGTGTGATTTAAAGTTCCTGTGTGTGTGTTAACTCTTGGGCTGCATTATTCCCCTCTAATCAGGGGCGGTGTCAGTGAGTCACAGACCAATAAATTACATAGAGCCGTGTCCCTCTCTTTCACATGGTATGGTAGATTGTCATTCAATGTGCACCCTTATGCTAACCGATTTTATATTTGATCGTATAGGCAGACGATGGATTAAACAGATGTTTATCGGGGCCTTCCTGATCCCTGCCATGGTGTGTGGGACAGCCTTCTTCATCAACTTCATCGCCATGTACTACCATGCCTCCCGAGCCATCCCTTTTGGCACAATGGTGAGTTTAGAGCAGTGGTATTCAAAATATTAAAGAGAACAGATCATTGTGTTGTATGGGACAACATACAAATGTTATTGAGAAATGTAATTAGAAAATTACTTTTATTGAGTAAATGGTTAATTTACTCAATTTGGTTAATTTACATTCTGAAACGAGAGATGAACATGTACTGAATTGGTTATTTGTTGATATAAAAATAATTTTTTAAAGGTTGTATCATTAGATGTGGGGTGGGTTTGGCAGAAATTCTAGCAAAAAATGGGGTCCCCAGAAATTCTGTTAATTGGTAACCAATTTATAATAGCAATAAGGCACCTCTAGGGTTTGTGGTATATGGCCAATATCCCACGGCTAAGGGCTGTATCCAGGCACTCAGTTGTGATTAAGAACCGCTCTTAGCTGTGGTATATTTAAGCAATAAGGCCCGAGGAGGTGTGCTATATGGCCAATACACCACAGCTAAGAGCTGTTCTTATGCACATTGCAACGTGGAGTGCCTGGACACACCCCATAGCTGTGGTATATTGGCCATATATCACAAACCCAGATGTGCCTTATTGCTATTACAAACTGGTTACCAACGGAAAAATAAATGTTTTGTCATAGCCGTGGTATTCGGTCTGATATACCACATGTCAGCCAATCAGCATTTAGGGCTCGAACCACCCACATTACAATGGCCAATATGCCACCCCCCCAGGCCTTATTGCTTAAATATAGTCTGCTCTCTCATGAATCATCTCATGGATTCTACCATTCCATGTTTTTCAGGTGGCTGTTTGTTGCATTTGTTTGTTTGTTATCCTGCCACTCAACCTTGTGGGGACCATTCTGGGAAGAAACCTCTCTGGCCAGCCCAACTTTCCGTGTCGAGTCAATGCAGTGCCGCGGCCAATCCCTGAGAAGAAATGGTATCTATGACTAGGATCTTATTTGTACAGCATGACTCACTAAAAGCAATGTATGTGTGCCATTTTGTATTTTACATTCATTGGTGTTTGTTTATTAAGCTCCCAGTGCTGATATGTTTGCTACTTGAGAGCCACTGTACTGTTCAGTTTATTTTCTCGTTGATAGTTCAATAAATGTCTGATTGGCCAAAGAGTCTATACCTACTTTCCCAGGTTGAAACCAGTCCTGGATTAACAGAGGAATGAAAACCGTGCTGAGGCCTGGAGTTGCATAGCTCTGATTGATTGGTAAACTATTGGTGACACTGTCTGTATTGTGAGTTGATTGTAAATTTATAACATTTTCCAGGTTCATGGAGCCAGCTGTCATTGTTTGTCTGGGAGGCATCCTTCCATTCGGTTCCATTTTCATTGAAATGTAAGTCCTACCTCACTTTAACCTCACTACACTATAATCTAGATCAGTTCTCACCAACCGGTCGATCTCCAAGGCAATCCTTGTCTATCACCAAACATTTCTATGAAAACCCAACGATAAAGCCTGGAGTTCCTATTTTAATTATTCGTTTTTCGATAAATGTACGGCGATCCAGCATGAGTGGACATCAAAATATTTATTTGAGGTACCAGGAAAAGCTGTGTGCAGAGAGAGAGCAACTTGTCCAAAATACTTCCAGACGAAGCATGCAGAGAAATATAGGAATATGTCTTCTGAGCAGAGGGCAGGTGCATCAAGAGTTTCTGTTGCGAAAGCAGCCAGGGCTTTTCACAAAACTGTATTCAGCAAATTGCGAAATTGCGAGAGCTAGCTATGTACTGTCCCACAAAATTGCTAAACATAGCAAGCCATTCGCTGAGGGTGAATTCATTAAAGAATGTTTAATTAACTCTGCAGCAAGACTTTGCCCCGACAGAGCTATTTGAAAATGTTTCCCTGTTAAGACAAACAGTGACACTGCATGTTGAGGATATCGCAGAGAATATGGAACAACAGTTGAAAGACCAGGTAAAGGATTTCACCTATTTCTCCTTGGCCCTGGATGAGAGCAGTGATGCACGTGACACGGTGCAGTTGTTTGTATTCTTACGAGGCATAACCCCAGACTTTGACATTAGAGGAGCTTGCTTCAGTGCAGTCAATGAAGACCACCTTGAACGGAGGTTGATAGCTTCGACGGCGACAATAGCTGTTCCCTGTTGGCCAGTAATGGGCTGTTCCTGGGGGACGATGCTGGCACTGTTCACCACTGAGCGCTGCTGACAGGCCATCCGAAGCCGGCGGTGGGGCTTCATCTCCCCCAGAGCTCGAGAGGCTATGAGGGGCCTACTCACTCGGGTAGCCACTGCACTGGGCATCAAACTGGTGGACAGTGATGACTCTCCATCTGTCCCCATCTCTGCTGAGTTCCGTGAGGCCTTGCCGGAGAGCTGGGCCTCTGCCAAGGGGCGCTTCTGACTCAACTACATGGTCCAGTCTCTGCTTTATGTGGCGGGCGCAGAGTCACTCGGCCTCGGGGTACCCAACCATGGACACCATGATAGCTGCCATGGTCCTCCCGGACCAGGAAATTATAGGGCGGACCCGCGACTGAAGCCGGGACCCCCCCAGAGTATTTGATGCGGACTTGAAAGCCACATATGGGTCCCTCTGCTCTCTTGGCTGCCTTACCAGGCCTTCCTGCAGACTCTTTCCCCAGCTGCAGGGGGCACAGAGGAGCTCCTCCGGGAAGCGATGGAGGTGTCTCGCCTGCTTTCCCTGCTCCAGAGGGATGTGGCCCGCTCCAACAGATGGGCCATGGCACAGGAGGTTACCTCCCGACGCCATGTCTGGCTGGCCCAATCCTGTCTACCAGCTGCTCTCCAGAGCACATTTGCCACTCTCCCCATCACCCCAGGGCTGACATTTGGCACAGGGGTTAATGACATTCTGGAGCAGACCGATAAGGTTTGTAGGGACTGGGAAACCCTGAGACTGTTCATGCCGCCACCCTGGGTCCAAGGCAGACGGACCGTCGCCACCCACCTGCACCTGAACGACCGTGGGGTCCCTCGCTTGCCCCATCGCCTCGTGCTGAGGAACGACAGTGGAGAGGGGCACAGCGTGCGGTGGAACAACAACCTGTCAACCGCCATAGGGACGTGCCTGGGGCGCCAGAGGAAAGGCGTGCCTCGGCAGGACCCCTGACTCTATTTCCCTGTCCTCGTAAAGGCGCACAACCCTGCGTCTGGAGATCTCTCTCCTGGACAAGGGTGCCATCCACAGGATCGAGAGTTTAGAACGTCTAGGTGGGTTCTATATTCCACTTATTTTGTGGTCCCCGGTTTCGACCTATTCTGGACCTCCACAGGACTCAGGTCCTTTCAAACAGAGACAAACTCCTGACCCACATCGGTGGCGGGCTGGGCATTACTATAAACGACGAGAAGTCGTCTGACGCCAACCCAGAGGGTGGCCTTCATTGGCATGGAACTGGACTCAGTCCTCATGAGAGCACGCCTACCCACAAGAAGGGTTCAGGTGATCTTATCTTGCCTCAACCACTTTCGTCTGGGGCGGATGGGATCCGTCCTAACCTGCCAACGCCTGTTGGGCTTGCTGACAGCGGCCTCGTTGTTGATTCCCCTGGGCCTGCTCCATCTCTGGCCTCGGTTGTTTAACTCCCACCGGCTGCACCCGACGCGCCACCGCCAGCTGCGGGTGTCCGCTCAGGGCATTGTTGAGGTGGTGTTGTCACTCTTTTCTCTCAGGTGGGGTGGAGATGCTGAGGATGTGCCGCCGGGAGCTAGTCAGCACAGATGCCTCCCAGTTCGGCTGGGGGGGTATGACCAAGGGCAGGTCGGCCAGCGGCTGTTGGCTACCCACTTGGAGCGGCAGGCACATCAATACACTAGAGCCCCGAGCTGTACTGCTGGCCCAACATGTCCTGGTGAGAACGGAAAACACCACAGTGGTGGCTTACATCAACCATCAGGGTGGACTGAGGTTGAACCGCCTCAATCTTATGGTACGGGAGCTCCTCTGGGCTCTCGGACGTCTAGCGTCTCTACACGCAGCACACTTACCTGGCATCCTGAATGTGGCAGTGGATATGCTCTCGAGGGAGGGCCCGCCACCTTGGGACTGGAGCCTACATCCCCAGGTGGTGTAGCACCTGTAGGACAAGTTCGGGAGGATGCAGGTGGATGTGTTTTGCCTCCCTGGACAATGCACACTGCCCCCTGTGGTGCTCCATGTCGGTGACACCAGGGCCTCTGGGCTTGGATGCTCTGGATCACAATTGGCCAGGGCTAGAGCTTTACGCATTCCCCCTGATCCAGGCTGTGCTGGACAGGACCAGGTTGGCAGAGCATCGTCTGCTTCTGGTGGCCCCACACTGGCCCAGATGACCCTGGTTCAGCCTTCTCCTGTTGCTGTTGTCTGGGACATCTTGGCAACTTCCCCTGAGACTGGACCTGCTTTCTCAGGTCAGGGGAACTCTGTGACATCCGAGGCTGCACCACCTCAGTCTTTTGGCTTGGCTACTGAACGGCACCAATGGTACATGTTAGGACCACAGGAGGGTGTAATGAACACCATGCAGAGCACAAGGGCGCTGGCTACAACCGTGGCATACCAGTTGCGCTGGCGGTTATTTTCCTCTTGGTGCACTGGTATTGAGGTTGAGCCCGAGTCATGCAGGGTGCAGTATATCCTCCAATGCCTGCAGTCTCGCTTGGATGAGGGCTTGCCAGCCTCACCGAGAGGGTATTTGGCTGCTATATCTGCCTGCCATGTGAGGTGGTGGACAGGCCAGTGGGGCGCCATCTCTTGGTCTCCAGGTTTATGAAGGGGTTTTGTCGCCTGCGTTCAGCTAGGACCTGCTTAATGGTGAGCTGAGATGTGGTCTTGGCAGCTTTGGCAAAGCAGCCTTTCGAACGGTTGGAGTCTGCCTCCCTGAAACACCTCTATGAAGGTGGCTTTCTTGGTAGCGATTACTTCCATGAAGAGGGTGGGTGAGCTCCATGCTCTTTCGGTAAGTTCTGAGTGCTACTGGATGGACCCCGGGGGGAGGACTAGATCTCTCTGCCCAACCCTTCATTCCTCCCGAAGGTTCTGTCAGACAGGCATGTGAACATCCCTTCTATCCCATCTGCTTACCACCCTGCGGCATACTGTGCCCTGTGAGGGCACTGGCTGCCTGTGTGGAGCGGACATGGTCAGTGAGAACAACAGACCAGCTCTTTGTCTATGGTGAGAGCCCAACCCCCAGGACTCTATCAAAGCAGAGGCTCTCACTGGATCATGGAAATGATTACAACAGCATACCGCTTGGCTGGCAGGCCAGTGCTGGGATCTGTGGTGGCACATTTAACACGAGGTGTTAAATTATTATACATTTAACACATCCCCTTCCAGGGACTGTGCCCCTGAGTCACGGTCCCACGCTGGGACTTCACCGCTGGCTAGCCAGGTCCCTCAAGCACCGACGACTCTGGTACGGGTATACCAATATATATTGGAGTGATCCAATATAGTGAAACATAAAAAGTTACATATGGTTGTGAGCTATTTGGATCACTCCAATCCTCTACGGTGCTAGGGGCGCCTCAAAAATGATGTAGAGAACGTGTGTCGAGGCCATGGGGTCTTTATATAGGGGCGGACCCCAGGTGTACACGGGAGTAAATCTGTAAATTCTCACCTCAGATGTATCCCTCCTCCGCTGAGTGATCAAAATAGCTCACATAACTGCGGTTACATATGTAACTTTCGTTTCCTTGCACTGTAGCCTGCACTCACAGCAAAGTTTATGTAAAATGTCAAGACTTTGAAACCATGACTAGAGAGATTTAACAAATACATATTTTTGAGGAAGTTCATATTTAAGTTGTTGTTCGTCACTTTCAACACTTGTTTTTTTTATACGCCATAAAATGCGCGTTCTCCCTACTTCCACTCGCTAGTGAAGGGTAGTTTACGAATGAACGGCTCTTTTTGAACTGATCTCTTTGGTGACAGTCCCAAAAAGTCTGAACCGAATCGCATTGTTGAAAGACATTCATTTGGCTCCCTGATTTGCATTCAGCTACTACTGCTTTGAGGTCAAAACAATTATTGTATATGTGTATATGTGTATACATATACACATATACACATATATGTGTATATGTATGTATATATGTGTTCAGATTTACAAAATAATTCTCTAGAGGGTGAATCCTCACTGCGCATAAACAGTGGGGAGAGTGTTTAAATCTGGCAACAACAACAAATATATATATATATATATCTAATAATATGTACTGGTAAAAATGTATTTGAATGCACATTTCACGATATGACATAGTAGCCTACTTTTTGGGCTTTAGAGAATTTGCCCTTAAATTTTATGCTTCTATGATGATATTTTTGTAACACCGGTGTCTTTCACTCCCACCTGCCCTCATTGTTAACAGAACTGCAGAAAACCGTGCTGGGCAGGTGGGGGACACTGGCTGCCGGTTGCCCCGATAGCACAGCAGGCGAGAGGCTGGGACGACAACGACACCCTGTGTTAGCTAACGACGCTGTGTGCTAGCTTGCTAATTAGCTAGCACACGGTGTCGCTCCCGCCTGCTGTGTACCGGATAAAACCGTGCCCAACAGGCGGGGAACAATGGCTGCCGGTTGCCCCAATAGCACAGCAGAGGGGAGGCTAGGGCGACGCCGTATGCTAACTAGCTTGCTAGTTGAAGGACACTGTCTACCGTTGTATGGCTAGCTAGCTACCGTTGTCGCCCCTTCTGTGAGGTTTATCGGCAGCTTGCTTCAACGTTATTGTGCATTAAAGCCACCTACTTTACTGGAGCGCTTCCGCCAGTCCTAACTTAAAAATGGACCAATAGAAGTATATAGAGGGATCCCTGCAAATGCAGGAATGCCCCGAATTGCTGGTCGCAATTGCACCCTTCTTGAGGGACGGTGAGTTGGGTGAGAGGCAGCTGCTCACTAACTGCTGCTCCCTCCCCTCAGACTGACCATCAGATGCAGGCCATCAGCCCAGTAAAACAAAAAAGCAGTCACTCACCTGTGCCTCACAAGCAATACAACCAGTGTGATCATACCTACAATTTTGAAATTGAATTTCAAAATGGTCTGTGAATAAAAATATTGGCAGGGCAATTCAAGTGTAGCCAATATACAATGATTATGTATTGGGCTTATGGACTATTGCACAAACCTCAATGCTACAGAACTGTTTTTAATTGTTTGATGTTGCATAGGCTTACCTTTTAAAGTCATGTTTGAAGAAATAAAAAAAATCTGACGGGTAGAGTTAAGATCACTTGAGTCAAAAGGTTGGTGACCACTGATCTAGATTTATTCCAAAATTGATTAAATAAAATAAAAATCCTCAATCTTTACACACTACCCCATAATGACAAAGTGAAAATGGGTTTAGACATGCAACCAAAAGTATTCAGACCCTTTGCTAAGAGACTCAAAATTTAGCTCCAGTGCATCCGGTTTCCATGGATCATCCTTGATGTTTTTCTACAACTTGATTGGAGTCCCCTTGTGCTAAATTCAACTGATTGGACATGCACACCTGTCTATATAAGGACCCACAGTTGACAGTATCAGAGCAAAAATCAAGCCATGAGGTCGAAGGAATTGTCCGTAGAGCTCCGAGACAGGATTGTGCCGAGGCACAGATCTAGGGAAGGGTACCAAAACATTTCTGCAGCGTTGAAGATCCCCAAGAACACAGTGACCTACATTCATAAATGGAGGAATTTTGGAACCACCAAGACTCTTCCTAGAGCTGGCCGCCTGGCCAAACTGAACAATCGGGGAGAAGGACCTTGGTCAGGGAGGTGACGAAAAACACAGTGGTCACTCTGACAGCTCTCGTTGTCCTTCTGGAAGGTTCTCCCATCTCTACAGCACTCCACCAATCTGGCCTTTATGGTAATGGCCAGACGGAAGCCACTCCTCAGTAAAAGGCACATAACAGCCTGCTTGGAGGTTGCCAAAAGACACCTAAAGAACTCTGACCGTGAGAAACAAGATTCTATGGTCTATGATGAAACCAAGATTGAACTTGGGTCTGAATGCCAAGCGTCAGGTCTGGAGGAACCTGACACCATCCCTAGGGTGAAGCGTGGTGGCAGCATCATGCTGTGGGTGACGTTTTTCAGCGGCAGGGACTGAGAGATTAGCCAAGATCGAGGGAAAGATGGAGCAAAGTAGAGATCCTTGATGAAAACCTGCTCCAGAGTGCTTTGGACCTCAGACTGGGACGAAGCTTTACCTTCCAACAACCCTAAGCACACAGCCAAGACAACGCAGGAGTGGCTTCGGGACAACTCTCTGAATGTCTTCGAGTGGCCCGGACTTGAACCCGATCGAACATCTCTGAAGAGAACTGAGAATAGCTGTGCAGCCAACCTGAACAAGCTTGAGAGGTTCTGCTGAGAAGAATGGGAGAGAGTCCCCAAGTACAGGTGTGCCAAGCTTGTAGTGTCATACCCAAGATGACCTGAGGCTGTAATCGCTGCCAATTGTACTTCAAAGTGCTGAGTAAAGGGTCTGAATACTTATGTAAATAAAATATTTCAGTTTATTTTGTATACATTTCTAAACATGTTTTTGCTTTGTCATTGTGGGGTATTGTCGATTTTGAGGGGGGAAGAACAATTACATTTTAGAATAAGACTAGCGTAACAAAGTGGAAAGTCTAGGGGTCTGAATACTTTCCGACTGCACTGCATAATCAGCATTTAACAGGTTGATAATTCAACAAATAATACCTGTGCATAGCTGGAAGTGGAAATGCATTGTTTGCTTATTTTGCAGGTACTTCATTTTCACTTCATTTTGGGCCTACAAGATCTACTACGTGTACGGGTTCATGATGCTGGTCCTGGTTATCCTCTGCATTGTCACTGTGTGTGTCACCATTGTTTGTACTTACTTCCTCCTCAATGCTGAGGACTACAGATGGTGAGTAAAAGATAACCAGCAATGTATTTACTTGAATTATGTAATCGTAGAGACATTACATTAATTAAATGAGGGACCTTGTCGAGCCCTTATACACCACTGTGTGATTAGGCCTAAGTAAGTATATAATTACATGGCTAGCTTTAAAACTATTAAAAAGCATGAGCTGACGCACACCCCAAAATTTTAGGTGCTGACTAACGGGATGGTAAACTTTAAAAATAAAGTCGCATACTATATGTTCCCAACAATTTAATGGATATTAAACATGGCTAGCTTTAGGACTATAACACAGCTAAATTCAGGAAAAACTTGACACCAGAGTTACTGTAACACAGTAATAGCCAGCCTGAGGATGTTGTATCTGTGCTTTTCAATTAAATTATTTTTTTCTCCACTCAGGCAATGGACAAGCTTTCTCTCTGCTGCATCCACTGCAGTTTATGTTTACATGTACTCCTTTTACTACTATTTCTTCAAAACAAAGTGAGTTCCAAAATCCATTTTCTTATTTAAAGCACATTGTACACAACTGAAGTAAATAATATGTTGACTGTAAAGACTAGCCCCAGTGCATTCTGTCATAGATAGGGGAAGGTTGTTATTCGTTTACTAACAATGAATACAAGTATTAAAAAAAATGTACAAATGCAATTTAATTGTTTTACATTTTGGGGCCCTCACCAGTTTGCATCGAATAGGGGGGACCCCCATTGATCTTGTTAGTCACTTTTTTTTTTTTTTTTTAACCCCTTTTTTCTCCCCAAATTTGTGGTATCCAATTGTTTAGTAGCTGCTATCTTGTCTCTTCGATACAACTCCCGTACCATCTCGGGAGAGACAAAAGTTTAAAATCATGCGTCCTCCGATACACAACCCAACCAAGCCGCACTGCTTCTTAACACAGCGCGCATCCAACCCGGAAGCCAGCCGCACCAACGTGTCGGCGGAAACACCGTGCACCTGGCAACCTTGGTTTAGTGTGCACTGCTCCCGGCGTCGCTGGTGCGCGATGAGACAAGGACATCCCTACCGGCCAAACCCTCCTCCCTAACCCGGATGACGCTGGGCCAATTGTGCGTCGCACCTCCCGGTTACGACAGAGCCTGGGCGCAAACCCAGTCTCTGGTGGCACAGCTGGCGCTGCAGTACAGCGCCCTTAACCACTGTGCCACCCGGGAGGCCCTTGTTGTTAGTCACTTTCACTCGTATCATTAAAATTTGCAAAAGTTCTCTCCACGGTATACTGAAACTTTGGTACTTTTCCGTTACAAAAAAAGTCCTTCAGGCCACACATGATTGACTGGATCAAATCTTATCACTGCAGGCCCTTTATAGCGTGAAGAGCATAGTGCTTGCTCCACCTACTCACTCATTGTTAAAGTTCTCTGGGCTTTAATTAGCTCCCCAGTCCTCACTCATGCTGCACAGAAGTTAACACAATTGAATAATGCAACACGGTATGTAGAATGTTGAAACTGTTCGTCACTTCGCAAAACAATGTCTATACAGGCTAAAACACTTTTACAATGCAAGAGAAAACCGATGGCATCCAGCTTTCAATTGTAGGCTAACTTTCAGCTGGAAAATAGAAAATCAAGTATGACAATTGAGTACTTTTTCTACCACTGACAGTTGTTTTGTCCCACCCGTTTCAGGATGTATGGTCTGTTCCAAACGTCTTTTTACTTTGGCTACATGGCAGTATTCAGTACGTCTCTGGGAATCATGTGTGGTAGGTTCAACTTCTCTTATTCACAACATCTGTTTTGATCAAAGTATTGTGACCGGGTTATTCCGTAAACTTATTATTGTGTGTGTGTGTGTGTGTGTGTGTGTGTGCGCTCAAACGAGTGCAAAGCATGCGTTGTCATTGCATCAATAATCATCTTGTAATATCTTTCTTTTGTAGGAGCCGTTGGGTATGTGGGAACAAGTGCCTTCGTGAGGAAGATCTACACAAATGTGAAAATTGACTAGGACAGTCGCAAGGGATCCAAGGATCAGCTGAAGCTCTCCAACAGAAGCGGGCACAAGTCGTTTCTTTTGCAAAAAGAGATTGTGGCATCTCCAATTTGTACAAATGTAGTTTTTCCCTTTTCTGAATTAATTTCAATGTTGCAAAAGAGTGTACTATAGCAAAAAACTGCAGGAAAAAGAAAACATTAACATTGGTTCTGTTTTTATCAATTGCTTTCAATCAATGTTCTGAAGCAGCTGTTCAAAACGTAACATGGCTTCCCCTTTCCAATCCAGTCCCACCCATCACCAGAGAACATAAAGATCTTTATTGATGGAATAGTCTAGCTCTCTTCAGTGAAGAGGCCATATTGAAAGCCTTTGTTCTATTGTATTAGAATATTGAAGAGTTGGGTTTGTTCATGCTCTGACCTGATTCTGTTGTATTCCTGAGTCACTCTGGATGAAATATTATTTTATTCTGGCTTCTACATTCAATTTTTACCAGCTACACTAGACAATTTTTACATACAATAACTGGATGTTATACTAACTTGAGTTGGCGCCATTCCCATATTTGGACAATTCTAATTTCCAAATGCAGTAGTTTTACAGCCAGCCACCCAATAAATTTGTTTGCTGTACATATGGAGAAAAACATTCAGGAAAGGAAGGTGTGATCAACAGTTGGTTTTGAGTTACATTATAAATGACATATTGTTTTAAATGGATGTTTGATGTGATCCAATTTCCTGTTTAGGCTATGTTTTCTTAATGGTAGGGTTTGAATGAAGACTACTTGTGAAAGATAATATGGATAGGGGGAAAAGTGTATATAACCGTAATGTAACTTTAGATGTAGATCCCAAATGTATTTTGGTTGTACAGATTTACAAGTTTTTATTATTTTTTTTACAAATGATTCAGTTCTAAGCAAAAATATTTAGTTTTGTCTCTTTGGTTTGGTGCTTGGGGTGGCGCTGTTACATCTTGCCTGAAATTGCATGACGTTTCCATCAAACCATATGCTCATCAAATTCTGCTTTTTTGGGGGGGGGGCAGTTTCTCACTTTCCCTGGTTGTAGCAATAATAATAAAAAGTTGGTCGCTGACTTTGTGCTGGCTGCTTGCAGAAAGGAATGACGCTGACACGTTATTTGGTTTTGTGGATTATTTAAAGCTTTAAAGGGCTCTGTTCTTTGGTCAGACATGTCCCTCATAACCTGAAACATTGAATGTGGCGATTGTGCCAAGTTGCTGCAAACGTACTGTACAAAGTGAAATACACTTAGCTACATACAGTGCTGCAGAGTATTTAATGCTCCCCCATGTGTAAATACAGTATGTACCTTAAATGTATGAGAAGTTGCAATGCCTTTCTCAAATTTTACATCCACTGAAGTTGATTTCTGGCACCTGTGTACCATATGTCAAGACATTTTTAACCTACATTAACTTGCTGTAAAAAAAAAAAAACTGTAGAGCTTTATAGGCATGGTTTGTAACTGAAGGTTCAGTTGTCTGGCTTTTAAATCTGGTAACTGCTTTTTTGTCAACTATCAAGACACGGTAGCAACGGTCTCTGTTAACACTGTTCGGGGAAAATACAATCTTTATGTATGATCAGTTTTGTTTAATTGATTGAATAGTGTGTGATGGGTGTTTCTCCCCCCTCCCCCTTTGCTTATTTTGATACTGTCAACAGACCCCTGAAACTCTTAATATTTACATGCTCTTTGCAATGTTAGGACCATTTCATTATTTTAAAACAAATGTGTAGGCCCTCAATACTTGCAATGTGATCACAGTGAATTGCTTGTGAGAAATAGAAGCTAGTGAACAGGATGAAATGTTTCAACTCAGACAATCAACCACTTCAAATCTTTATTTCCATCTACTTTAAAACTAAACTATAATGGAAATGATTTGGTATATCTATAGTTTTTTCAATTCTGGATAATTTATTTATTAAAGCTGTGAAGTGTGTCATCTAGTTGTTGACTTTCTCAAAGTACTCCTTTGAACCTTCTGGAGTTGGCTTGATCTGAAAAACAAAAACTTGCATAGTAAGCGAACTGATCATCCAAAAACAATGTACTGTTGGGCGACCAAGACAAAGTCCTTGTTACTCATATTTTGGTGCTTGCATTCATTTTATTTGTCTGAGGCCCTGGCAGGGTAGTGAAGGAGAGTGGCCTCACCGTAGGAGAGTCGGGGGTCCAGCTAGCAGGGCATACTTCACCGTGAGTCTCCACAAACTGGAAGGCCCTCACCAAACGCAGGGTCTCATCCACACAGCGGCCCACTGGCAGGTCGTTGACGCTCATGTGCTTCACCACACCACTTGGATCAATGATAAACAGTCCCCTAATGGACAAACAGACAATGGATAACTACTCAATATCATGGTAGAAATACATACAATGCTGTGTTAAATAAACTATTGGGAATAGGTTGCCATTTAGAATGCACAGTACCTCAGTGCAATGCCAGGACCCTCCAGAAGTATGCCATAGTCTCTGGACACCTGTTTGTTGAGGTCTGCCAGCAGGGGGATGTGGATGTCACCCAAACCTCCAGCCTGAGAACAAGACACATGACAGCTTTAAACAGTCTTGGCATTCTCAATGCATTTTGATAAACAGGTGTGCCTTGTTAAAAGTGAATTTGTGGAATTTCTTTCCTTAATGTGTTTGAGCCAATCAGTTGTGTTGTGACAAGGTAGAGTGGTATACAGAAGACAGCCCTATTTGGTAAAAGACCAAGTCCATATTATGGCAAGAACAGCTCAAATAAGCAAAGAGAAATGACAGTCCATAATTATTTTAAGACATGAAGGTCAGTCAATACAGAACCTTTCAAGAAAGGGTTAGGTTTGGCCAGGGTAGGCCATCATTTTAAAATAATTTGTTATTAACTGACGTGCTAGTTAAATAAAAGGTTTAAAAAGTGTTTGAATTGCAGCAAAGAAACCACTACGAAAGGATACCAATAATAATAAGAGATTTGCTTGGGCCAAGAAACACGAGCAATGGACATTAGACTGGTGGAAACCTATCCTTTGGTCTGATGAGTCCAAATTTAAGATTTTTGGTTCCAACCGCCGTGTCTTTGTGAGACGCAGAGTAGGTAAACAGATGATCTCCGCATGTGTGGTTTCCACCGTGAAGCATAGAGGAGAAAGTGTGATGATGTGGGAGTGCTTTGCTGGTGACACTGACTTATTTAGAATTCAAGGCACACTTAACCAGCATGGCTACCACAGCATTCTGCAGCGATACACCATCCCATCTCTTATGCTTAGTGGGAATATCATTTGTTTTTCAACAGTACAATGACTTAACACACCTCCAGGCTGTGTAAGGACTATTTGACCAAGATGGAATGTGATGGAGTGCTGCATCAGATGACCTGGCCTCCACAATCACCCGACCTCAAACCATTTGAGATGGTTTGGGATGAATTGGACTGCAGAGAAGGAAAACCAGCCAACAAGTGCTCAGTATATGTGGGAACTCCTTCAAGACTGTTGGAAAAGCATTCCAGGTGACTACCTCATGAAGGTGGTTGAGAGTATGTCAAGAATGTTCAAAGCTGTCATCAAGGCTAAGGGTGGCTACTTTGAAGAATCTAAAATCTAACACTTTTGATTACTACATGATTCCATATGTGTTATTTCATAGTTTTGATGTCTTCACTATTATTCTACAATGTAGTAAATAGTAAAAAATAAAGAAAAAATCTGTAATGAGTAGGTGTGTCCAAACTTTAGAATGGTACTGTATATGGAATGATTTCTGTAGGTCTATGGAATACTACCCTAGGTACACCCACTGTACCTTGCGAGGGGTGTTTATCCATGCCAGGTGGGTGAAGTGCGAATCCACCGACACGCCCACCACTTCACAGTTAATGTCATGGAACTCGCTGGCCTTGTCACTGAATGAGATGATCTCTGTCGGACAAACAAACGTGCTGTAATGAGAAAGAAAAAAATGCTTCTGAATAAAATGGCATATCCACAATCTCCTGCTTAAGTATCTGTAGTGCAAAGAACATAGGCCGTTAAATAATTCTAAAGACTAATAAAGTCAAGGACGACATGCAGCTAAACACAGCAATCCATTCTCGTCTTTCCAAGGGAATAGTGCTACTCACAAGTCAAGAGGGTAGAAGAAAAGGACCAGGTATTTGCCCTTAAAGTCATCTAGGCTTATCTCCTTGAACTCGCCATTGTGGACAGCTGTAGCTTTAAAATGTGGTGCGTGCTGAGTGACAGCTGGAGCCCATCCAGCTGTACCTATTGGGAGAAAAATATTAAATTAATAAAGTGGATTCTATATTTAGGGGAATTACAAAAATGTTATAACATTTACTTTATTGCAGGACTTTAATATAATTGTATAAAATTGTTGAGCAGTTAATGAATGTGTTTTGGAAATGCTATTTAATATGCAGAATTGTTGCATCCCCCTCACTTTGATCAACTTCATATCACATTCCCTGTCCATACATACTGGTGGAGAAACAGGTTTTCTGCAGTACAGGACAGGTCAAGATTCTTGAGGCCTTGTTCACTGAATTTCCATGTGGCGAGGCTGATACTTTCAGTCCTCCAGTTGCAACCTTTGCCTAGATGGGGAGGGGTAACGTTAGAGAGGGAGATAGAGAAATTGCACTTCGTGACAACTGTCATTATTGGCGCTGATGATCATTAGACAGTTAGTATAATCAGTGATTATATATTTAGAGTTTTTACTTAAAATGTGGCATTAGCGGTAAGTCTTTATTTGGGCAGAGAGATTTGTCCTGAATAAAATCACAGTGACGTTCCCGTCAAGCTCAGTTGCAACTTTTTGCAACTTCGTCCAATTCGCATTGCCATTTATATAGCTACAACGAAATTATAAATTGCTATTAAACCGTGTGTATTTCAATGCAGCCCACTACTACTGTTAACATTGTAACATAAAAATATTTCTGAATGAACTTACAGAGGTCTTTAATAGTCTCCCAATGGTGGCTGCCATTTTGTATATTGACAAGTGCATAGGCTGAATCGCATTACTGGATGCCAAGGCCTCAATTTGCATTCTTCTAGTGTCCGCGCGCCTCTCCTTCTCATTGGATGAGAAAGCCAGAGGTCCCGGCCCTCTGACCTTCTCCTCCAATGTGTTTTGAGAATGAGGAGAGAGGACACTCACTGCAGCAAATCACATGGCTTTGCCAAAGAGAATAAGGTATAAAGATAGGCTAAAACTGCTTCTTGGATTCTTTACATACAATAGAAATAAGCGGAATCATTTTTATGTAATTAATTTCATTATTCTTTTGGCCAAATTTCATATACACAAATGTAAATTTACAAACAGAAAACCACATTTTCGTACCCTACAAAAAGAAATTGAACTGTATTTTAAGACGGTTAAATGCTCTACTCACAAAAAAGCTGTTAGAATTGTAAGTATATGCATGTCCCTTCAGGTCCTTGTGTAATTGTAATGTGATATTGTACCCCCAAGCTCGATTGTCTATTGTTTGTAATCTATGTATGCTTATGTTCCCTCATGTGTTTTATGTATTGATTTGATATTAATAAAAAACATTTAAAAAAACAACATTAAAAAACATTTTAAAAAGCATGACAACGAAGTGATTTTGGAGGTATGACAACGCGAGACTAGGTAGGACGTGACCGGTCTGACACTCTTGTACAGTAGGTGGCAGTGTATGCACCTCTAGGTTGGATGCGATCCGCAAACACAATTAAAATAAGTGTCTACAGCAGTGCGGTGTTTTAGGGCGTCATACAAATGTTTTGCGCAGGTAGGCTTCCTAATAATAACTTCTCTAGCTAGGTAAAATACCTTTGGAATTTATATATATAATGGAATAGATCTTGCAGAGAACGTTTGTTAGCCAGTAACATAACGTAGCAGGCGTAACTGGTTCGCTATCAGCAGATTTCTTAATTTTGGTCATTGTGCTTGCCAATTTGCGCACTGCCCGGCTCAGGCTGACTCTCGTGAACATGGCAAACGCTCCCTGCCATGTGATCAACTCCGGAAGTAAATTGTACATAACTTGACCTCGACACGTACAATTCAAATGGAGTTATTTCTAAATTTCTTTACATATTAAAACAAACAAAATATGTAACGTATACACAAATAATTCACCGTGACTTTGTGGGTAGTCGTTGCTTTTTCAAATGGATATTAACTTGCTTTATTGGAAAAACGAGGGCAAGGTGAATATCCCATCCATCAACGTATTATATGAGCAATTAATGACATACTGTATGTAGTAAGCCACAGAATGCATATTTAGAATGATTGTTGATCTGAAGTGTTTAAATGCATGTCATTTATTTTCCAGACATTCTTCAGTCGACTACGCCTCTGGTTTAATATTCTTGACCCAAGTTCCTTGCTCTGCTCTGATGTGAGTATCCAGGAAATGTGAATTATGAATTATTACATTTTTTTGTAAACTCCACATGTGACTCGATTGTGGAGAGAACCGTCAGCTGGATTTGAACTACTCTCCGTTCCATTACACATAAGCGTCATTGGACGAATGCGTCTTCTTCTCTTGCTGTACAGATTTGGATGCATAAAGACCTTATCTTTCATATTAGCGATGTCGTTTTTCTAAAACAAAAGGTTAAATTGATACACACTTTTTTATAGGGTTAGGGTTCACACATGGCCGTATTTCGATGTTACAGGGCTTGTTTACATAATACAGGGAGGACCTGTGCTGATTAGCTATCTGTAGTGCTGAGCAATTAGTGCTTTGAGGTCGTTTCGATTATTTAAAAAATGGTTTTCGGTTTAGATTTTTTTTAAACATTAAGTGCATTATGTAGGTTGCATGCTATAACAACATAGATTACAACAATTAATAAGACCCATGATAGTAGTGACTGTCCATTACTGCTTATCCATCTATCCACATGACTTTAATACAATATTTCAGTTGTGTATTTTACATTTTGTTTGATTCTTCAAAGTAAATAAGGCATACTTTTATGACGGCTGAATACCAACTATCAATCACTTAGATCTCATGTATTCTTTACCGCCACCAACTAAACAGGAGTACAACTCCCTTATACTTTGCTTGAAAAAATAAACCAACAAATACTCTACCATCTAACACACACTCACAAAAAAATCAAAAACACCACCACACCACTCCACTATTTAAATCTATTTATTCCTACCTCATGCCAACAACCTGAAAGGATGGGACACCACCACTTAACACACCCTGTAACTCTTCTGATGTCAAGTCTCGTACACCCAAATACCTCTCTGCAGCTGCCACCATAACCTCAATTTTCTGCGACTTGCATTCCATCCCTGCAGTACAGTTGATAACCATTGCTATAAATGATAAAAATCCAATCTTACTGAAAAATATATCACTTGTTGGCCTATCCCTCTGTAGTGGTACAGGTGTACTACTCACACCACTCCTCTCAGGATCCCTCCCCATTGACCTATCTTACTCTACTTTCTTCAATGCCTCAGCATATGACAACTTCTGCACTACTCTAACCCTGGAAACTGTATAGGAGATGTTATTATAATTAATTCTATGATTTGATATTTGATAGAGCGGTGGTAGGCAGCAGCAGGCTCGTAAGCATTTATTCAAACTGCATTTTCCTCCTTGCCAGCAGCTCTTCGCAATGCTTGAAACACAGCGCTGTTTATGACTTCAAGCCTATCAACTCCCGAGACTAGGCTGGCAATACTATAGTACCTATAAGAACATCCAGTAGTCAAAGGTATATGAAATACAAATGGTATATAGAGAAATAGTCCTATAATAACTACAACCTAAAACTTCTTAACTGGGAATATTGAAGACTCATGTTAAAAGGAACCACCAGCTTTGATATGTTCTGAGCAAGGAACTTAAACGTTAGCTTTTTTACATACCACATATTTGCACTTTTACTTCTCCAACACTGTTTTAGCATTATTTAAACCAAATTGAACATGTTTCATTATTTATTTGAGGCTAAACTGATTTTATTTATGTTTATGACAATATATATATATTTCTATTAAGTTAAAATAAGTGTTCATTCAGTTGTTGTAATTGTTATATATACAGTGGGGCAAAAAAGTATTGTCAGCCACCAATTGTGCAAGTTCTCCCACTTAAAAATATGAGAGAGGCCTGTAATTTTCATCATAGGTACACTTCAACTATGACAGACAAAATGAGAAAAAGAAATCCAGAAAATCACTGTAGGATTTTTAATGAATTTATTTGCAAATTATGGTGGAAAATAAGTATTTGGTCACCTACAAACAAGCAAGATTTCTGTCTCTCACAGACCTGTAACTTCTTCTTTAAGAGGCTCCTCTGTCCTCCACTCGTTACCTGTATTAATGGAACCTGTTTGAACTTGTTATCAGTATAAAAGACACCTGTCCACAACCTCAAACAGTCACACTCCAAACTCCACTATGGCCAAGACCAAAGAGCTGTCAAAGGACACCAGAAACAAAATTGTAGACCTGCACCAGGCTGGGAAGACTGAATCTGCAATAGGTAAGCAGCTTGGTTTGAAGAAATCAACTGTGGGAGCAATTATTAGGAAATAGAAGACATACAAGACCACTGATAATCTCCTATCGCAGTCTGCTGTCCTCACATGCTTCAAGATGTCTACCATTGTTCCTGTACCCAGGAAAGCAAAGGTAACTGAACTAAATGACTATCGCCACGTAGCGCTCACTTCTGTCGTCATGAAGGGCTTTGAGAGACTAATCAAGGAACATATATCACATCTACCATCTACCCTAGACACACTTTAATTTGCTTACCGCCCAATAGATCCACAGACGATGGAATCGCCATTATACTGCACACTGCCTTATCCCATCTGGACAAGAGGAATACTTATGTAAGAATGCTGTTCATTGACTATAGCTCAGCATTCAACCCCATAGTACCCTCCAAGTTCATCATTAAGCTCGGGGCCCTGGGTTTGAACCCCGCCCTGTGCAACTGGGTCCTGGACTTTCTGATGTGCCGCCCCCAGGTGGTGAAGGTAGGAAACCTCCACTTCGCTGATCCTCAACACGGGAACCCCACAAGGGTGCATGCTCAGCCCCTCCTGTACTCCCTCTTCACCCATGACTGCGTGGCCACGCACTACCTCCAAGTCAATCAAGTTTGCAGACGATGCAACAGTAGTATGCCTGATTACCAACAATGACGAGACAGCCTACAGGGAGGAGGTGAGGGCCCTGGGAGAGTGGTGCCAGGAATATAACTTCTCACTCAATGTCAACAAAACAAAGGAGCTGATCGTGGACTTCAGGAAACAGCAGAGGGTGCACCCCCCTATCCATATCGACGGGACCGCAGTGGAGAAGGTGGGAAGCTTCAAGTTCCTCGGTGTACACATCACTGACAAACTGAACTGATCCACCCACACAGACAGTCTGGTGAAGAAGGTGCAACAGCGCCTCTTCAACCTCAGGAGGCTGAAAATATTTTGCCTTGGCACCTAAAACCCTCAAACTTTTACAGATGCAAAATTGAGAGCATCCTGTCAGGCTGTATCACAGCCTGGTATGGCAACCGCAAGACTCTCCAGAGGGTGGTGCGGTCCGCCCAACGCATCACTGGGGGCAAACTACCTGCTCTCCAGGACATCTACAGCACCCTATGTCACAGGAAGGCCAAAAAGATCAAGGGCAACAACCACCCAAGCCACTGCCTGTTCACTCCGCTATCATCCAGAAGGTGAGGTCAGTACAGGTGCATCAAAGCTGGGACCGAGAAGCTGTTTTTCCGTCTATCTCAAGGCCATCAGACTGTTAAATAGCCATCACTAGCACCTTAGAGTCAGCTGCCCCATATACATAGACTTGAAATCACTGGCCACTTTAATAGTGGAACACTAGTCGCTTTAATAATGTTTACATATTTTGCATTACTCATCTCATATGTGTGTGTATATACTGTATTTTAGTCTATGCCGTTCCGACATTGCTCGTCCAAGTATTTATATATTCCTTTACTTTAGATTTGTGTGTATTGTTGTGAAATTAATGGATATTACTTGTTAGATATTACTGCACTGTTGGAGCTAGAAACACAAGCATTTTGCTACACCCGCAATAACATCTGCTAAATGTGTATGTGACCAATAAGATTTGATTTGAGATGGAGTATTTGGCTGTTTTGGCTTCCAGAGCCAATTCACCTTTAATTAGGGCTAGGCGTCCCGTCAACGGGGCAGTTGTAAATAATGCAGCGCCGTGTGTCACGATCGCAGATTTTAGAGAAACATCAAATGTTGTTAATATAACTGCACTGTCCTATTTACAGTAACTATTACTGTGAAATAATGGGATGCTATTGTCTGAGGAGAACTCCTAACAACAAAACACTTTCCCCCCCCCACCGCAATAGGTTTGATAAATTCACCTCTGAAGGTGAAATGTGTACTTAAATCAGAACAAGATTTCAGAATGCATCATCCAAAGGGTCCCAGAGATAACACGAAGTGTCGTTTTGTTCGATAAAATCCTTTTTCATATCCTAAAAAGGTCCATATAACATGCACAATCAATTTTGTATTTCCACTTGTTCAATTTGCAAAGAAAGGAATCTGTGAATCTAACCCTAAACTTTTTTTCATCCAGTCAAATCACGTTTATTTTATTCCTCAGAGATCCTAGAACGTAGCCAGACTTCACTGTATAATTAGGGGTGAAGTATATCTTTATGACACCATATTTGACCGATGACACGGGCGGTCTTCACTTGATTGACTGTAACGTTGTCAAATAAGCACCAATTGGGGTCAAACAAAGCTAGCTAAATAGCCAATGAGCTGGGAAACCCCGTATCTGTCACAACATTTGGCTGCTAACCTTGTGCGACAGCAAGCCTTTTCCTTTTGGACAAACATTGCAAGAATATGGAGAGTTATGAAAACTGGGTGTTTTGCAAATGTTGAACTTACAATATGGCTCCTAATACGGGAAAAGCTAAATCAAAGTCCAAGTATACAGATTTTACGATATTCTTGTAGAAAGATTTAATTCAAATGTGTCCTTCACAATTTTCCCAAATGTACCTGGGTGACTTCATACTAAATGCCACGTAGCTTGCTCATACTTCAAGTTATCAGTCTGAAACATACACTGCTGCCCTCTTGTGGACACCATCTGAATTACAACCAGAGTGATGGCTAGATTTGGGACCTTTCTGTTGCATTTCAAAGATGGTGGTAGAAAGAAAATACAAAAAAAAAAAACGTTTATTTTCTTTTGTATTTTCTTCTACCAGATCTATTGTTATATTCTCCTACATTCAATTCATATTTCTACGAACTTCAGTATTTCCTTTCAAATGCTACCAAGAATATGCATATCCTTCAGGTCCTGAACATTGAAAAAAAGGGGGCTATCCCTGAGAAGTTTTAAACAGAACATGTAAGGTCCTTGGACTATAAGGATTAACGTTAGGCTCCTTTAGTGCATTATTTGGCTAGACTTGAACTTGCAGGCGTTAAAACATTGACTGTCCCGCAAAGGTCCACTTTGCAAAAAGTCAACTTAACCTTGCTCTGGCCATGCAATCCCGTGGCTCCATACGGAGGGTGTGAGATGCAATTGCGTAGCCTCTGGAGGCTTTGGGAGGCCAAATCGAGCTCCGAACTGCATAGACGCACACCTCCCAAATTTTGTAACAACGGAGAGGGTTCCGTATAGCTCTGCATTTTCATGACTGGTTGATGGTAGGTGGGAGCAGGAGGTCCTGTATAAATAAACTCCCTTCCTTGGCAACAGCTCTGCTCCAGGAAGCGCAAGAAGTATGAATGCTCTGACTTCTTCGGGGGCCGCATCGAAATCCTTGCTGTACAGCATTTTTTTCTACGCGGCCTCCGTAGAAGTCAGAGAATTCCTGCTTCTTGCTCTTTGCAGAGCAGAGCTGTTGTAAAGGAAGTGAGTTTGTTTATACAGGACCTCCCGTCCCAACCTACCGTCAACCAACCATGTCAATGCAGAGGTATACAGAGCCCTCCACATTGTTACACAATTTGGGAGGCACACAGCGATGTGGTACAGAGTTTGATTTTGCCTCTGGAGGCTCTGCAATTGTGTTAACCCTCCTTACGGAGCCTCCGGATTGCATTGCCAGAGCAAGCATAAATTGTATTTAAGGCTGTAGAGTAGACCAGTGGTTTTCAACCGGTGTGCTGCGGCACACTGGTGTGCCTTGAGGAACTACCAGGTGTGCTGCGAAACCTTTCCTAATCTTGATTTTTAAAAATTAACGCTCACTTACAAACGTGACCAGTGGCATGAATGTCGGTTTTTGACTTAGGCGCACCAGTGCCGTTCAGATAATTCATTGAATGGCACACATGGTTACATCTGCATCTTTGTTTCAAGTCCAGTGCGCAGGAGCTGTTGTTACAGTTGTATCATTTGAGGGGTGCTCATCACAAGCAAAATTATTTGTATAATTTTACTTTGCCTGTGAGAACCATTAGCGAAGGTCTGCGGCTTTGCAGTAACGAACCTGGTCTCAGAGCATTTCGTATTATTATGTATATAAATCCAGGACATTATATTTAGTATGGTGTGTTACATTTGGTATGGTTACATAAGATGGATGGTTACTAAAGGCAAAAATGAAAGGGGTATAACGCGAACGTTTAGCATCTCAAAGGTTGCAAGTTCGAATCTCAGCACAGAACATTTTAGCTAATTACTAACTTTTCAACTACTTAGCATGTTAGATAACCCTAACCTTAACCCTTTTAGCTAACCTTAACCTTAATCCTTTTAGCTAGCCGTTCCCCTAATCTTAACCCTTTAACCTAACTCTTAAACTTAACCCTAACTCTTAACCCCTAGCCTAGCTAACTTTAGCAACCTATCTAGAATTCGTAACATATCATACTTTTTGCAAATTCATTACATATAAATGAATTATCATTCGTAACAATTCATACATACCACACGGAATGTAACATAAATGGAGTGTCTCAGATTAATTTACAGAATAATACAAAATGCTTTGAGACCAGGTTGCAGTACCACAGTGTCTTACTAACAAACAGAGCATGGCGTTGTCTGTGGTTGCACCTTTACAATGCAGAAAACCGCTCGTGCTAGACCTTTCCGTTCAAAAGTGAGACCTATTTTACCGAAGTTTAAAGCGGTACACACAAATTAACCATGAGTAAGGAATTATGAAAATAGTTTAAATAAACTCTATTTAATCTATGAAAAATGTTTGTCACCGAAAATGTATGGATCAGAAAAGTTTTTATCACATCAAGTTGTGCCACGGTTAAAAGAAGGTTGAAAACCACTAGAGTAGACTGTGAACAGTTCACTCACACAGGAGGCCCCACTGAGTCAAATTTGGGGCTATGTCACAGATCTCTTTTGCTATGTGTTCTTGCTGCACAGAGAATTTCAAGCACCATGAATTGTAGCTCACAAAGGTGAAAAATGTATATTAAAATTAGTTTTTTTCTTTTTCTCAGGCTGAAATCGAAAATGCCCACTCACTCATTGGAAGTGTGGAGAGAATGGTGCAAGATGAAAAGGTAGGCTAAAATTGCTCACAAGGTAAGTTTTTCTATCATTATGGCAAATGTTTTCATTTGACACATTTTAAATCAAGTTCTGTTTCCTCTAGGCTGGAGATGCAGCATGGGTACTTTCTCTTGTAAGTGAGATACTACAACCAGCTAAGTCTACAACCTGTACTAAATCTGGCTTGTACAGAAACAAACTGTCTATCATCAGAGCGAATTGAAAAATTATAACATCATACACTACCGTTCAAAGGTTAGGGGTCACATTTGAAATGTTCTTGTTTTTGAAATAACCTTTTTTTTGTCCATTTAAAATAACATCAAATTGATCAGACACACAGTGTAGACATTGTTGTAAATGACTATTGTAGCTGGAAACGGCTGATTGAAAAAATAAACAATAATAATAATAATACTGGAATATCTACATTGGTCGACAGAGGCCCATTATCAGCAACCATCACTCCTGTGTTCCAATGGCATGTTGTGTTTGCTAATCCAAGTTTATTATTTTAAAAGGCTAATTGATCATTAGAAAACACTTTTGCAATTATGTTAGCATGGCTGAAAACTGTTTTTCTGATTAAAGAAGCAATAAAACTGTCCGCCTTTAGACAATTTGAGTATCTGGAGCATCAGCATTTGTGCTCCAGATACTCAACTTGTCTAAAGGCCAGTTGTATTGCTTCTTTAATCAGAACAACCGTTTTCAGTTATGCTAACATAATTGTAGAAGGGTTTTCTAATGATCAATTAGCCTTTTAAAATTATAAACTTGGATTAGCTAACACAACATGCCATTGGAACGCAGGAGTGTTGGTTGCTGATAATGGGCCTCTGTACGGAATATGTAGATATTCCATTAAAAATCTGCTGTTTCCAGCTACAATAGTCATTTACAACATGAACAATGTCTACACTGTATTTCTGATCAATTTGATGTTATTTTAATGGACAAAAAATGTGCTTTTCTTTCAAACGAGGACATTTCTACGTGACCCCAAACGTTAGAACGGTAGTGTACATTATGGCTTGATTATGGCATTTATTTTGATATCTTCCAAAGTTTTGATCTCTGTTTCTGCAGTCTTCTGTTCATGCTGGTACTGGTGCTATACTTCCAGCTGTTTTCCGTCCTCAAGGTACTGTCTAATTAATCAAGTGAAATGTCTGATCGTAGCCTAGTTCTTTTCTCTGTGCTTTGTTACATTAGTCAAGCCAGTCTTAGAAATCCCAGACTAGGGCAACAAACATGGGTAACATTGTGGGAGGCAGCCCATCTGTCTAGAGCAGGGTCTCCAGCCTGGTTCCTGGAGAGCTACTCTCTTGTAGGTTTTTTCTCCAACCCCAGTTGGAACTAACCTGGTTCATCTTATCCACCAGCTAATTATTAGAATCAGCTGTTCTAGATTCGGGTTGGAGTGAACCTACAGGATGGTACTTCTCCAGGAACAGGGTTGGAGAGCCCTGGTCGAGAGACTAGCTTTTTACAGAAAATAAGGGCAACAAAATCATGATATCTTTTAACGGCATGTTTTAATTTAATTTATTTTTTAGCATTTTTACCAATATCAGCCCCTTTGGTAAGTGTTTTACATTTTATTTCATGGTGTATCACTTTTTACTCTAAATTGTTAGTACAAAAATGTTAATAATCACCCTAAAACTCCCATAGCAATTGCAGCTGGTGTATTTCAATTTCATGGTTATTTCAAATTAATTGATCTCATATTCACCACGCTGTAGTGGTTGATTAACATACTTTTCATTTTCCTTCAGGTTGTTGCCAGCTTTTTGCCACACAGTGGAGTCAAACCGGCTCTATTCTGGCAGGTAAGGGACTTGTAGATGATCACATCAACTGATATAATCATAACCAAGTACCAGTGGAGGCTCCTCAGAGGAGGATGGGGAGGACCATCCTCTTCACTGAAATAATTTATTGAAACATTGTTTTGCAATGAAAGTCTACAGTTGACTTAACAGCACTCTGGGTATATTGACTTCAAAACAAAACCTAGGAGGCCTATGGTTCTTACCCCCTTTCATAGACTTACACAGTAATTATGACAAGTTCCGGAGGACATCCTCCAATCTATCAGTGCTCTTGCAGCATGAACTTACATTTTGTCCATAATCAAAGGAACAGAGAATGAATGTAGTACTGAAAGCTACAGTTCAAAGAGCTAGCTGGTTCTGCCCCTGAACAGGCAGTTAAAATGTTGGTGAGAATTAGTTCTTTGACTGCCTGGTTAAAGAGAGAAATAAAAACAATAGTTGAACAGTTGACTCAAAGATTTAAGACTTCTTGCTTGGCATCTACAATTATTGTACAGAATTCTTGCCACCAACAAAATGTTGAATATTTGGGGTGTACAATCATTGCAGTGCTGCAGATTTTGTTGTGAGGATACAGAATCAATAGACCATTTGTTTTGGTATTGCCATCTGATAGCCTGGTTTCAGGTTCAGGAATGGCTGATTGATCTAAAATTGACCCTAGAAATAGTACTGTTGGGAAATTTGGAGAGACCAGGTCAGTCTTAGTAAAAATATTTATACACATACACACACTCATTCTCGGATGGTTGAGCGGCAGCTCTTGGGGAACTGTGGGGCGTGGTCTTAGAGGGCTGGTGGCCTGGCGGTCGGAAACTTGTGGCGGTGGCTGATGGGTCGCTGGTTCGGGTCCCCATTTTTTTGACCTTGTGGGAGATCTGTCGATGTGCCCTCGAGCAGGATGTTGACCTTGGTTGCTTCTGTGGGTCGCTCTGGATGGGAGTCTGTTAGATGACTGCTGATTCTTTTGAAAAACGTTTCTTAAATGGAAGCAAACGGAGCAAAACGGAATTAGAAACTGGTTTGCAACTGTTGGACTAATGATTACACCCTAGATCAGCTAGATGCAGGCAAGAGTGTGCAAGGCAGTTTTGAATGTGTCACTATCTGTCACCTTGATTATTCAAATGTTTCTCTCAACCTGTGCACCTACATTGTAAACTTTCATTCATAGGCTAGGTTGTTGCAAGCTCATGATAGGTATGAGTAGTAGCCTAAACCTATCAACGTTATGTTGAACTGGGTAAATGGAATATGATTGACAGTCATTCAATATGCTGTAATTGAAAAAGGCCATGCTCATTAAAAAAATTTCCTCCCTCATCTTAAACGTCACTGACTGCCACTGCCTGGTACTCAATATTGTTCACTAAGAAAAATATTTCTGTAGTTTTTGCTTCAGAGTTACAGCGCTGGATTCAATCATGCAAACAGAAACGCATCTTCTGACAAGGTAAATAGTAAAGAAATTACCTTATATTTGCCCAATTATGTCATCCCACACTGTGCTCTGTTATCTACTTTTTCTTTTTATATGCGTATCATGTCTTTTCTCCATCAGGGCATTAAGACCTCTTTGAAGCAGGGTCTGTTGATTGTCGGATCAGTTGCATATGCAACATGTGCAGGGGTGAGTATCACTACTGGGGAAAAATGTTATGTATTTGGTTAATGACATACTTGTAGATTGGGGCGGCAGGTAGCCTAGTGGCTAGAGCGTTGGACCAGTAACCGAAAGGTTGCTAGATCGAATACCCGGGTTGACAAGGTGAAAATCTGTCGTTCTTCCCCTGAACAAGGCAGTTAACCCACTGTTCCTAGGCTGTCATTGTAAATAATAATTTGTTCTTAACTGACTTGCCTAGTTAAATTTAAAAAAGATGATGGCTGTCAGAGCATGTTTGATCATCAAGATAACATCAGGTTTGACTTTACTTGTGTTTCAGGCAATTCCTCAAATAGTCATACAGCGACTTAGCATGAGCAGCCCAGCTGTCCAGATGTTTTTTAGGTCCGTATTACCAATACCCCTCTCAGGTAAGTGCTAAGGATTTGAATAACTATTTCTCACTTGAAAAGTGCACTGAAAGTAAGTGATCTGAGTGCACCTTAGCCACGCTCAAGGTCCT